>NW_017536163.1:326621-335729 GCF_001853355.1 Bactrocera latifrons | reverse complement strand
ATTTCTTTATATATATACTATATATGTATATTTTATTGGTGCGCGTATGAAAAACTTAAATTTCAGAAATTAAAAATCTTCTGGTTTAAGTCATAATCCCCGAGACTGAAACCAAGACGTCGATCGTTTTTGAGGTGCGAGCGAAGAATGATACAAGATCGTTCCGATTGCGTTCAAATAGCTCGATCGGCGCTGTTGCCTTGCATATGTATTTTACTCTATATATATATTGCTCAATGTACCACAAATGCTGTGCGCCATATGTTTAAATCACAACGCGTGAGAGTACTTTCTTCATTCGTGGAACACTTCGTCTTTGATTCGTGGCGGCCCATTGTTGTATGCGCTGTGTTTGTTGTGCTATGTTTTTGTTGTGTTGTGGGAAAACTCATCGATTTTATTTTTGGGAAATTCGTCGACTGCACAGTCGTCGTGGTTGGAGGCCAAATTGATGGGGTTCATTTAATGCTGTTGCATGAGTTTTGGTTTTTTGAGTTCGTTTCTGCTGGCAGATGTTGTTTTGCAAGAAATTGATGGGAGTTTTGGAGTTGTAAAGTTGAAGTGGTTAAATGTTTATAATTAATTTATATAAGGAAATATTGGATTCAATCAATTTTCCGACTTGAATTCAAGACTGAAAAGATTTTGTGATATATTTCTTAAGTCCTTTTAAGTCAGAATGACTTTCTAACGATAATTTTCTACAACTGTTAGAGAGCCATAATTAAATTCGCTACAATTTTATTTTGTGTAATGGTTTTTATGCAAATTCCATTTAATATTCAGAGTCTTATCTTCTGCCAGAAAACTTGCAAATCACATCATAAAATAGGACAAAAAAGTTGAAAAAAACTATCCACAGAATTTCAAGAATATTGCTATGGTTGAGTGGAATTGGAAGGAAAGTTGATCTCTTTATTTTTAAGACAATATTTATGAAAAAATGCAAATCTTAATAACTCTAAGAAAATTTATTATATTTTGCTAGTAAATGTATGCATCAATTGGCTCACAAACCTTTCACTGATATTAGAAAGCATTGATATCCGAACAATGGAACGCGAATACGATTGGTAAATGAATTTTGTAATAAATATTTTATAGCAAAATTAAGCTTGGAGCAACGGCAAAGCCTGTCCTGATTGGGAAAAAAGTTAATTATTGGCAATAGTTGAAGTATTTAAATTTTTAAAACCGTTATAGAATTTGGTAACTAAATTTTGAAAAATATATTATTTGGATTTTCAAAACCAACCCATCATTTTGACTTTTTTATTTGCTCAGAGTCTATATTGGTCAATCTAATAAGAGATCCTCTGAAGAAATTCACGCTCTCGGCCGAAGTGCGCTACTCACCATTACTCTTCCCCTTTCCTCTAGCATTTGTGGGCGTGTATGTGTATATGGACTGTAAGATTTTTCGGTATTGAGTTAAATTGCTAAAAATAATTATGTGATTTATTTTTGAAAAATATTTTTCAATATTTGCTGGGGTAAAATAAAATAATTTCTCTTTAGCTTTTAAATTTTTTAAATGAATCTTAACTTTTTGTGTACTAAGTGGAAAGAAGAACAGTGAATACTGGTAATAAAGATCTAAAAAATTAAATTTTATTTGGACATATTATAAGGACGTATGTATGTGTAAGTCTTGATTACTGACTTTATAGTTATAAAATGATTGTTGCAAAGTTTTTATATTTATAGTCTGAAGAGGGTTTGGCACGAAGATTTTAATACCCAGTCATCAGTCGCACTATAAAGAACATAGTCGCTCAAATTTTGAGATATCTTTCTGAAAATTTCCTCACGTTCTTTTCTTCCCATTGAGCTGTTTATACATAAAAACCGCCGATATCGGACTACTATGTATAAGGGGTATAGCTGCCATAAAAACTGTACCATCAAAATTTAGTTCTTGTATGGAAATGTTTTTTATTTGATGAGTTATTTTCATGAAATTTGGCATAGATTGTTGTCCAAGATATTATTATAATTTCCGGATATATGTATAGTTCAAATCGGATCACTTTAGCATATAGCTGCCATGCAAAATTAACTCTTGTATTAACAACTTTTTTATTTCATGAGATATCTGGTCGAAATTTGGGATGGAAGATTTTCTAAGAAAACGTTATAATTTCAAAAAAAACAAAAAAAAAATAATTCCAGATCGGAGCACCATAGCATATAGCTGCCATACAAGCTGACAATAAAAAAATAAAGAAAACGATTTCTTATACACTTTTATGCTTTAAGAAATTCAACTGTATACGGTATTTTCCAGTATGAACTGTTAACGCCCCAATTATCTAGTTTTTACTGTGAAATTGAAAAAAATGTCGCAAAAATCACTAGAACTGTCCAAACCATTGCTTGGTACTCGCCTATGCAATCGCATATACTTAATGTTCATCTCGATCACTCATGACTATACTATATTTCTATATTGTAGAGACTATAAGCTACATATATAATTATATTTTACATATACATTTTCATGTCACCGACAATATTTAGTAAATAAAAAATTTTGAAAAAATTCCCCTAAATCCTAAATTAAGGAAAATTTTTTCGATTTATTACAATTTTATATAAAATCGGAAGAAATTTCCTGCCCGTTAAGTTCATAAAGATTCGAATATTCAACTGTGAAGCAAAAAATTAATCTTGAAAAATTCCTGTATCTCAAAAAATTTGCGTTTTGACTCAAAAAATTTGGCTGCCTTGCAGCGCAGGTGGACAAAGCTCATCATAGCTATTTATATAGATAATTTCCAACCACAAATATATACATATGCATGTATGTAAATATATGTAAAATAAGTAGTGCAAGTTGGCAGCATGGAAGTGAAATTTTATAAGAACAAAAAGTTCATTTTTTTTTCTGCGGCCCACTGGCGCACTCTCACAATGTTGCCACCGATTTACCTGCTCATATGAATAATTAAGTTTATTTTCGCTTGCATGACTTATGCACAAGCGATCATAATTTTACACGCACACGCATACACATACACATATGTTTGTTTGAACATCTGCATAGCCAGCAAAAAAGCATTACTTGTTTAATTTAATTACTCGATATGTGCAAAGTGCTTGCAACAAGCATGCTACAAGAGTCTAATTCTTGTTGCTCGCTCCAAAATGCATATGCTTAACATACAATAAAATATATGTAGTTTGCACATATGTACATATACGAACCCATACATACAAACATATGTGTGCTGGCTGGCAGTTTTATTTTTGGCATTATACTAAGTATTATTGTTATTTTTTTCTGTTTGTTTGTTGTTTTTATCTGTCAAACTGCCTGTCGATTTACCATAAATGTCAAATTTTCGAGAACAAGTTTATTGGTAATAAGTTTTTATGCGCTCATTTGCACTATTGGCAATTGGAGGACGTGCAAATCGGTTTATAGTCATTAACATGTGCCCTACATACATACATACGTGTATATTTTTAGCAATAAAAAACGTCTGTTGAGAGCGCAAATTAATTTTTATATTTTCCGATAAAAATCTATAGTTTGCTCTTAACATGATAGATATAAAAATTAAGGATCTATTATAATTCGTTACATATTTATTTTTGATTCAAAAATATTTGATTTTGCCCATCTGGCGATGTTTTACTATTTAAAACAAAAAAAAAAAAAAAAAAAATAGAAAGTAGTTGCTGTTCCATGAATCTTTTCTCTAAGAAATCATTTCTCTTATGAGTTCTTGAGGACAACATCTTTCTGAAGGAAATATTTAAGTAGACTGCTATTTGTGTTCAGTCTTAGCATGCGCTTGTAGCACCACCAGAAGTGATCTAGTGACTGATGCCCAGAGCATACTGAAATTAAGGAGGGAATACTTCTCCAGCCTACAGAATGACAGTGAAAGTGAAATAACACCTGGTGATGGCGAGCCCTATTCTCCCAATCGATTATGATGGAGCGGACGTTGCATTGCCCGACCATAAAGGAGTTCGATTAGCAATTACCCGTCTGAAGAAAAACAAAGCGGCGGAGGCCGATGGAGCTATTCAAACACGGCGACAAAGAACTGATAAAGAGCAATATGATTGGACAGAAACATCCCTGATGAATGGAATTTAAGTATGCTCTGCCAAATCCACAAAAAGGGAGACCCCATAATATGCGCCAACGACCGTGGGATAGACTGCAGTCCACCGTCAACAAACTGTTTGGACGTTATCAATGTGGCTTTAGGCCTGGAAAATCAACAACTAACCAGATATGCACCATCCGCCAAATATTGAAAAGGACCCATGAAAAGATAATCGCCACGCACCACTTCTTCGTCAATTTTAAAACTGCTTTTGACAGCATGAAAAGCCGCTTTGTGTTGAAGTCATAACATTGAAGTCGTAGATAATATCGTCTATCTTGGAACCAGCATTAGCTCCAATAACATCGTCAGCCTCAAAATTCCACGCAGAATAACTCTTGCCATCAGGTGCTACTTCAGACTGAATTCGCAACTGTAAAGTGAAGTTCTCTCTCGACGAACAAAGAAAGTCACTCAATATTAGGTTCTGCGGAAGATTTATGGTTCTTTGCGCATTGACAACGGCGAATATCGCATTCGATGGAACGATGAGCTGTACAAGATATACGACGACATTGACATAATTCAGCGAATTAAAAGACAGCGGCTGCGTCGGTTAGGTCATGTCGTCCGTATGTATGAAAACACTCCAGCTCTGAGAGTCTTCGAATACTCAGTACCCGCCGGGGGAAGCAGAGGAAGAGGAAGACCTCCACTCCGTTGGAAAGGCCATGTGGGAAGGATCTGGCTGCAATTGGATCTGCAACAGGCGCTAAACAGCAGAAAGGAAGAACGATTGGCGCGCTGTTGAAAATGCGGCTATAATCGCGTAAGCGGTTTCTACGCCAGTAAAAAAAAGAAAGAATGACTAAACTTTATAATACTTAATCTCAAAAATAAGTACATTCAATTTACTATTTCACCAAAACTGTGAATTAATTTCCTACAGAAAATATTCTGCAATATATTTTTTCTAAAAATATTTATTTATTAATTTTTACAACAAAATCGTAATGCTCATGTAACCCAGTTGCCTAGGCAGATTTCATTACAATTTGTTGTTGTTTTTGTACTACTAATTAAGCAAAATACTACAAGCTGCTTCTCTCAACAGATTCCAAATCTTTTTTCCGATTTATTTATTGCAGATATTCACAAGTAATTTGCAGCTAAATTAATTTGCGAAAATCTCTTCATGCGCATTTGAATACCCAATCGAGTGGAACAGATGTGCAGAGGTGCAAAACTAAACAAACAAATAGGTCTCAATTGACGCAGTCGAATGTGGCGGAAGTTAATTGTACAATGTAAATGGAATTAAGGTAGGTGAAATTACTGCAAAACAATATTTTATTTATTAAATTTATTTTTAGATTTTTTTGCATTTAATTTTTAGAATTAAATGTAAACATATTTAGATATATGTATGTTATGTACATATGTATGTAAAAATCTAATCTGAAGCATCATAGCGGCATTACCTATGACAGAAAGCCGTAACGGTGCTAAGATGCGTCAAAAGAAGAAGTAGCAAACATACTTATAAGAATAAAAGCATTCGCAATTATCACGGCGCATGAGCAAGCCAAGTTAAATAAACCGTTTTTTGCGACATATGAAGGTCTCATTAAATTACACAAAAAAAGAAAGAAAAAACGAACGTTAACTTCCAAGCTATGATAGCCTTTACAGGTGCATTTCTTGTAGCATAAAAGGGAATAAAAAAATCTTTATTTTGATTTTGCCCAGTCATAAAAAAAAGTTTTGCCTACAAAGACTTGATTTTGATCAATTAGTTTATATGGCATCGATAAGCTTTAGTAGTCCGATCTGAAAAATTTATTCGGAGATTGTGGTACTGATTTGAATAATAATCCATGCCAGATATCTTGAAGATAGCTCGTCAAATAAAAAAGTTTTCCAACGAGGGACTTCATATTTGCAGATCCGTTTGTATGGCAGCAATATGCTAAAGTGATCCGTTCTGAGCAGCATGTCTAAAGTTTGTAGCCTTGCCTTGGACAATAATACAAGTCAAAGTTTGTGAAGATATCTTGTCAGATAAAAAAGTTTTCCGTACAAGGATTCGATTTCGATCGTTCAGTTTATAAGGCAGCAATATGCTATAGTGGTCCGATCTGAAAATGTTTTCAGGAATTATGGTGTTCCCTTTGGTAATAATATTTATAAAAGATCTTGAAGATACCTCGTCAAATGCGAAAGTTTTCCATACAAGCATTTGATTTCGGTCGTTCAGTTTATAAGGCAGCAATATGCTATAGTGGTCCGATATATGCGATTTCGACAAAGTTCGAAAAAAAGTCGTTTTTCGAGTTCTTTGATGAGGAAAGGACGTGAGCAAGATTTCAGATTGATATCACGTAAACTGAGCGTTTAGTTTACGGACGGACAATTGGACAGGACTTTCAACTTTTGAATAATATTTTTTTAGAGCTGCGTCTCTTATTTTTGTATGTTATAATTTTTTTGGTTCGGGGTATATAAAAACAGTTTCCACCAACAAATTGTTCAACAGCGCGTATTATGTTGCTGTAAACTGTATTTTATAAGCGGAAGATCAACAGCAATTGTTTTTATTGTTGTTATACTATTATTTCACTTCTTTCTTAGCGCACAATAAGAATATAATTAGCGAAGCATTAAGCCTTTTACCCGCAATAACTTTACTGAAGTTGCACCTTTTGTTGTTGTTATTGTTGTATATATTTTTCTATATTTATTACACAATAAACACGCGCGAGTGTAACGCCGCAGAGGAGATGCTGCATAAAGCGGCGAATTGCAGAATTATTTGTTGTAGTATGTCTGTTGGTGTGTGCGCAGGCGCTTTGTACTCGCAGCGTTCGTATGCGCCGGCACTTCATAGCCACACAACGTTTAGTTTGTCACTGGCAGCTGGCAACATGAAGTTGTAGCGTTTAAGCTGTTGCATCTACACTAATAAACACTTGTAACAACGCGAGCGTAAGCAGAAACAACAAAAAAACAAATCAAAACAACAACCGACAATCAACGCTTGATCATCAACGGCAGCATCACACACACTCGCATAGATGTATTTGTAGCCGTAGAATGTTTATAAACATTTTCTCAATGTTGTAAGTAGTCGCTGCTGCGATCGCATGTCTTGTTGCCACCGTTGTTGTTGCAGTTGTGCACTATAATTTGCAATAATTAATTTTAAACGCCACATGCACGCTGAAAGGCTGATCTGCATGCTGCTGAGGAGTTCAGTACTTCACTTTTTCTACTCCACTCTGCGTGTCTGTGTGTATGCGCTGCGTGTTGCAAGTTGTTTTCGTCGGCAACATGTACGCACAGGCATTGAGAACTATTTAAAGCTCATCAAACAACCTCTGGTGTTTGGCTTAATATTAGCATACAGTATATACAGACATATATACATATGTCTGTAGCAACATATATTTTTATATATTGACATGATCGGCAACAGCTTCTACTCCGCCGTGTGATCGATTTGCGCTACGCATACCGAACTGATACCCGAGATTTGCCAGCATCCATAGTTTTTACTTGCCTTTCAGCACACTTCCACTCAACTATACACTCACACACATATATATATGTATAAATGATCAGCAGCACGCACATATTCGTGCAATTAATTTTTTGTACCATTAATAAGTTGTTTAACTGATTTTTTTACGCTTTTGTGCTCACCTTCCGCTTGGAGTGTGTTACCTGTTGCTTTTTCGTATTTTCCATTTTTTGTTTGTTTTTGTTGTTGCTTGTAATTGGAGCACTCTCTGACGCACGTCAGACTGCCATAAACAGTGGCATCCTTCATGCAATGCAATGCCTGCTTGTTGCTGTTTTTTGATTGCTAACATTAAGGTGCACCCGTTTTTTCAAAGCTTGAAAGCTTGAATCGAAAGTAATATTTTTTTGCTCTTGCAACATGTTACTACAGGGTATAAAGGTTTTGTTCAACTAACGGTTGTAAGTATCACCTAAAACTAAGCGAGATGGAAAAGTTGAAAACTGGGTACTTTCGTCGGTATGTCCTTACGTCTGTCTATGCAAGCTGTAACTTGAGTAAAAAGTTAGTTATCTTAATGCAGCTTGGTATGCAGGTTTCTTAGTACAAAAAAGTTCGACTTCGTAGATGGGTGTAATCGTACCACTGCCACGCCCACAAATCCCCATTAACCGAAAATATAGAAAGTGCCATAACTAAATCACATATCTCGTGACTATCCTTATATCTAAAATTGGCGAAATCGGACTGCAACCACGCCTACTTTCCATATAGCACACTTCCATCTGATTCTTTAACTTTCCAGTGTTCAAATCAAGAGGCAGCAATTAAATAATGGATAAATCTTAGCACGAATAATGCCTTTAGAGCATGCTACATTATAACCAAAAATTGTCCAAATCCAACAAAAACTGTTCAAGCCCCTAGGTACTGACTATGTAATCTCCGGTACCTATAGTTGACTTTTGTTCGAAAATATCGATCAATGTATGGTATATGTATGTAGTACAATTGAAATTCAGAAAGAATCCTTTCCTGACAATAGTAACTCTGTGTATGAATAATGGTATTGTATATCAATACTTCCCTGAGCCCCCATATATTTATAATTTTTTTTAAAACATTCGCTCTAAATTCCCAGTAAGGTTATAAATTCCTCTACTGCTCTTTAATGAGGGTATTAAAATCGAATCCATACTATCAGTCGTTACAAAGACTACTGTAGATCAGGTCGAAATTTTCTTCCACACGTTGCATATTTCTGTGCTAGACTATTTGGAACAAGTAAGGAAGGGCTAAGTTCGGGTGTCACCGAACATTTTATACTCTCGCATGAAATACCGTATTTGTGTAAAGCTTTATTCCGCTATCATCATTGGTTCCTAATGTATATATTATACAGAGAAGGCATCAGATGGAATTCAAAGAAGAAGAAGGCGTGGTTGTGAACCGATTTAACCCATATTTCGTACATGTCATCAGGGTGTTAAGAAAATATTATGTACCGAATTTCATTGAAATCGG
>NW_017536163.1:323272-326431 GCF_001853355.1 Bactrocera latifrons | reverse complement strand
TGTATATGGAAATGCCTGAAGGAAACGATTGTATAGAGTTTGTTTTACATAGCTATAGTAGCTTCCGAGATATGTACAAAAAACTTAGTAGGGGGCGGGGCCACACCTGTTTTTAGGTTTAAACAAGTAGCTTCCGAGATATGTACAAAAAACTTAGTAGGGGCGGGGCCACGCCCACTTTTCCAAAAAAATTACGTCCAAATATGCCACTCCCTAATGCGATCTTTTGTGCCAAATTTCACTTGAATATCTTTATTTATGGCTTAGTTATGGCACTTTATAGGTTTTCGGTTTTCGCCATTTTGTGGGCGTGGCAGTGGGCCTATTTTGTCCATTTTCGAACTTAACCTTCTTATGAAGCCAAGAAATACGTGTACCAAGTTTCATCATGTTATCTCAATTTTTACTCAAGTTACAGCTTGCACGGACGGACGGACGGACAGACAGACATCCGGATTTCAACTCTATTCGTCACCCTGATCATTTTGGTATATATAACCCTATATCTGACTCTTTTAGTTTTAGGACTTACAAACAACCGTTATGTGAACAAAACTATAATACTCTCTTTAACAACTTTGTTGCGAGAGTATAAAAATTTGATAAGCTTGCATCAACATCGAATGACTAAATTTATTTCAAAATTAAATTGTAAAGTGATCGATATATTTGTTAATGTTCAAAACTGTAAAAGATCCGATTTCAGAATTTTAAATGTTTGCCCTTTAAAAGTACCACCGGATGTACTTACTTGGCCAGAAATCTAAAATGTACAACCGATTTGTGCATATTTTAATGGTTTGAATTCAACATTTGTTTATAGAACCTTCGCTGGGTTTTTAACCGAGTTTTTCCTACTACCGATATCAAATTGGTCACCCTAATGCAATCAAATTCAAATCACGCTTATGGCCATCATTGAGTTATTTCGCTTGTGTTCTTCTTTTGTTTTAAATAAGTAATTTAAGATGCTTTCTTTTTGTTGGTTTTTATCCAGTATTTGCAACTGTATGCATCTAACTACGGCCTGTGTGAATGTATAGTATTTAAAATAAAGAGAACGCCATTAGAATATAAGTGGAATTACTGTTATGCACAGTGCCTACAGATTCGCTTGATGGAGTATTAGGTTCTACATGGTGGCGAAAACGGCATCAGTGTTATAAAGGTGCATTCTCTCCAGAATTAATAGTTATCTGCTATATATTATTCTTTGGAAAAAAATTATATGAATATTTGGCTGAATGATAAATTTAAATTCTATTACGAAATTACGCTATTTTCCTATTAAATGTATGTCTCTTTTTCTCATTTGTATGTGTTGATGAACTGAAATCATTATATCTCCAAAAAATACCATCCTTTGCGAGTCACATCTTTTGATAAGGGCACATTTCGTTTTTACTCTCAATAACGATGTTATTGAACAAGTACATATATAGAAATGATATTAACGGGTGATCCAAATAATGGTACTTTTTTCAATGGTCTTTTTTTGACAGATCACGCGTGAATCGTGTCAAGCTGAAATGTTATTTTTATTCGGTTTTCTTTGGCATCTCATCATAGAAAAATCGTTCAACTTTATTGCTAAAATTCATGTTCTGTAAGAAATTTACTTCGCGCGCTTTGCTCAACTTATGGTCAACATAATAGGCCTACTGAGCACATCATCATCCATCTTGAGACCCAGAATTCATTATTGGATAATATTCGACTGAATAAACCACGTCCAGCATGCAGTTAAGAAAATATAACAGCCGTAGCTGAGAGTGTACGCGAAGACCGTGAAGAGTCAAAAGCGGCGCCGTTCAGAGCAACTCAGACTGAGGTATGGAACGACTTAGCGCATTTTAGGGCAAGATCTTAAATTGAACATGAGCAAAATACGGCTAAGCCGCTCGCTTCGATCTATGGACTCTTGAAAAGTTCTAAGAAAATCCGACATTTTTGAGCCAAATTTTGTTCAGCAATAAGGCCCATTTCTGGCTCAATTGGTACGTAAACAAGCGAAAGAGCGATGAAGAGCAACATGAGAAGATTCAAGAGGTGCAATTTCATAAAAAAAAGTTATTGGTCTCAAATGAATATAGCAATGTCTGCTAGTTTTGGTTACGATGGAAAACATTGAATTTTCGAAACAAATATTTCAATTTTTTTTTGTTTTCATTCGCCTTACTCAGTTTTGCAATATTATGAAAATCAAAGTAAATATTATATTATTTGGTTAGGTGGAAGGGACACCTTTTCTACCTTGGTCGGGTTCGAGGTCATTTTAAAAACGCTGCCGCGCTGTGGTTCCATCACCCGACCGCAGTGCGACTCTACACCGAACTGAATTTTCAATTCCATCTGCTTTTAGGTTTAAACCACAATCACCACGAATCATACCAAAGTGCCAAACCCATGAATTAGAGTATAAACTGGCTCAATAAGTTCGCAAGTATAAAAACTGGCCGCTTAGAACTGTTTGACAAACAGTACACGGGCTTCTAAACTGTTGTCAGCCAATTAACAAACAACTTTATTTTGGTAAAGCGAATTAAGATAAATTAACATAGCTTTATATTTGTATTTTTTGCATTATATACGACTGAGTTTAAAAATGTTTTTATGATTTATTTTTATTTTATATCTTTGCGATTTAAAAGTATAACAACAAAACTTGTTTTCTGATGGACAAATTTACAACCGCGCGCCGTCTGTTTATGTTGAACATTGAATGTTTATCTGGGTTACATATAATAATTCATTGTGATTAAGGGATTTTCCTAAGCTATCATATATATCTGCGAAATTTTGGACACAAATATTTTGTTGTTGTTTTTTTTTTGTTCACTGGATTTTATTCGTTAATTTTCATGGTTTTCTGCGATTTGTTGCTGCTTAATTTTAACTTTCATCAAAACCAACATACCCAAATATTTATTTTGCATTTGTAGCACATAATTACATACATACATGTGCATGTGTATGTGCAAATTACGCTTAGTATATTGTTTATAAGCTTTAATTTCTCTTACATACTCAAAACTGTTGCACGAAGCCACACTTTCGTCGGCATTTTGCTTTACTGCATATGCGTGTGTGTTAACTTACATTTGTTTTTAACTTTTTTTTTTATTTTTATTTTTTTATATTTTTCATTAATTTTTTTAT
>NW_017536163.1:251402-323150 GCF_001853355.1 Bactrocera latifrons | reverse complement strand
GAATTTCTATGTACTGAAAATGCGTTTGGCAGCAACAATAATTAATTTTCGCTACTCAAGTGGCTGCTGCCAACCGCTAGTACTATAGTACTACATATATATTAAAAACAAAAACAAAAAAAAAACTTCTCTTAATCTGCTTTCTTGCCAGCGTTAATTGTACTGTTGGTGATTACTTTGTTTTTCGTACTGAAATTTAAATTAGGTGAAGAAGAGCACTTAACATACGATGAGATGTGCATTATAATTACATATATAGAAGTAATCTTATCGGTTAGTCGCCGTTGGCTTTTACGAATGAGTGAATCTCTGAGGGAAACAGCTGGAATTATGATGAAGTCGAGCATTTTGTGTGTGCGTGTGTGTAATGCGAGTCAGCGAATGTTTACTCTTGAATCTATATATACATATACACAGATATATTTGTAAATACATATATGCGAGTGTCTTAAACTATGCGCATAATTCATACTGAAAACTGCAGCAAAAGCGTGTGAACGCAACTAATTAATTCTAGTAGGCCGATTAAAAGTATATATTAATAATAATTAATGGCTTTTTTTTATATGAATTTGGATGTGTTTTTTAATTTTTTTATAATACTGTATTTCTTCCATTTTTTTAAATATTGTTTTAAACAATTTTTTATGCTATTTTTGTTATTTATATTTTTAGTTCTGTTTTTATGTTTTTATGTTTTATTTTTTTAACTTTTTTAAACATTTTTTTATTGTTTTTGCTATTTAAAATTTTTTTCCTTCTTTATTTACAACTTTTTCATTATTTATTTATAGTCTTTATTTTATAATTTTGTTACATTCCTCTAGCATTTGTTTGCTTTTTCCAGCTTTGTTTTAGACAGTTTGCTCTCATATTTTTTCGCGCTGTTGTTTTAGCCTTTGCCCAAAGCAGATAAAATTCCTCACACTTTTCATCGAATTGTGTATTTGGTTGCTTGTTGAAAGCTTTTTATTTATTTTTTTTTTTTTATCCAAATAGCGTTGGGTTTTATCTATTCGCTCTCGTCAGCAGCCGGGAATGCTTCTATGAGTATATTTATATATTTTGTTCAATTATTCCGTCTTCAATGTCGCACTAAGTGTGCTTGTTTTTCGCTAGATATTTCTTTTTCTGCCATTACTCTGGTATTACCTCACACTTAGCGTACAATTTTTGCAATGGCAAATATTCTTATCACGCGCTTTATGATACATTAGGGGAAAGGAAATATATTATTTTTCAAATGAAATTCCAACGCTTCAAATAAAGCAAAAGAAAGTGACAAGGTATTAGTTGTAGAAGTTCAAAGCAATTATATTTCTTATGCATTTTGCTCGCATTACTCATTTGCTTGTATAATTTTGAAAAAAAATTTCTGTAGACAAATATCTGACTATATTTCTGAAGCTAAAATTTCAAAAAGCAAATATAAGTAACCTAAACTGCAACTGCAGATATCTTCCAATAATATATTATGCCTACAACTTTGCTTCCGCCGTTTTTTTGTTGTTGTAAATTTAAGGCTTTATTGTATAAAAAATGGTCCAAAAGTGTTTTCGCTTATTCCCTCAAGAAGCAATGCTTAATTAATACACGAAATGCTTTATGATCCATTGTTTTGTAAACTAACACAAGTTGCTTTACAAAAATTCTATATTTTTTTTAATACCTAATAGAAATCATATAGATAGTAGTAGTAGAGTAATAGTATTATCTATGTATGTGTCAGCCTCAGTAAAGCGTGGGACCCATCCAGCCGCACTTTTTCTTGGAATTAAAAAAAGAAAAGCAAAATTTGCCGCAAATGTTGAGAAAAGTGACATTTTCAGTTGAGAATAAGTTTGGGATCTCTACAAATATTTTTTTGGTTTAATGTTCACACAAAAATGTCCAAGGTCGATATAAAATGATTTAATCGACCAGTGCTTGACCCTAGAGACATCTATTGGAAAACGGCGTAAGCAAAGTTGTAGATATGTATAGTATTTCCAAATTTGATCCTGGAACAAAAATTTTACTTCGCTGGTCAAGTCTTTGTCATCATTTGCCTCTCCTCGCTCACTTGATAGTTTAGTAGAAATTGATCGTAGTTTACTTCAAAAAGCTAAGCCAATGGAATGAGATAATATTTCTATGAACTAGTTTATATTATATCCCATAGTAAAATAAATAGTCCGAAGTGCAGAATTTAACTTCCTTATTTTATACAATTGAAAGTTGGGCGTTACAGAGCCCAGTTAAAACTTCGACGGAGGTGATCTCATATATAAGGCCTAGTTTACATAAATAAAATCATTATTTACGCAAAAGGCAGTACTCTTTGAGAGTTATTTAAAGACGAATACCCATTAAAAGAATATGTGCCACATTTGACAATTTTCCTTCGATAAAGGTAAAACGAAAGCCAGGCGACTAACAATGTAAATAGTGTTTATGGTTCATATTGTGGTAATTTCATGGTCAAAGATATCGATAAAAAAAAATTCATTAAAGTTTTGCATAGGTTAACGGGTTTCAAAAATTATACGACACCTTTGGAATATTGTCCTAAATTTTCAGTTGATCTGAGTAATAGTTTCGTAGATATAGCCTTGAGATCTTGTGCGCTTGAGGCTAGCTAAGCTAAGTGCACCGTCTTTAAACGCGTTTTTCCCGAAAATATGTTTTTGAAGTCAGTTGGCAAGATTTCTCGAGAAGTACTCAACTGATCTTCATTAAATTTTAAACAGGTCTTTGAGATATAATTCTTAAAGATTTTCTGAATTTCTTTGTTAATAGTGAATGTTTGTAATAATAAAAAAATCTAATAAGGTATTTCAGTTTTTTTATGAGATAAAAATTATTGAAAAAGGCCTCCTTAAGGTTTAGTTTAAATAAAATCGTTATCCACCCAATATATGACTTTATTAATCAAGCGTGATCAGGTTACGTACTATATGGCGTTAGAAAGATAAGAATTTGAACTACAAAAACCTCTCAGACAGTTTTGTGGTTGCATGGCTCAGTACACTTTGAGAGCGCTGTAAAGATGTATACCTCAAAGAGAAAATATGCCGCATTTTACAGTTTTTCTCCGATAAAGGCGAAACGAAATCTAGACGACTGAAAGTGTCAATAGTGTTTATGATTCCGATTCGCATTCTGGCAATTCTGTTATCAAAGTCACACCACTCTCTAGAATACCAATTGTTGAAAATATCGATAAAATAGTGAAATTTATTACATCCGAGCATTATGTAAACACTATGTCGATTGCCTGTCAAATTCTTAACCCTCATCTGTATTCTGAATGTCTGAAGTGAGCAATGGCTCAGAAGCTAACAGTTTTGGTCAATAACTGAGGAACTGTATTCTACTGGGGCAAGGCTAGGCCACATACGTCAATAGTGCTTCACCAGAAACTCCCGGAGCTCGTGTGTGACCACCTTATAGTCCAGACCTAGCACTAAATAATTACTACGGATTTATAGTGAATAAAGCTTCCGAAAGATCGACTATCAAAGACTTTTGTGCCCATATGGATGGAGGGTTATTGTAATTGTGAATATAGTAATTCTAGCTACAGGGTTTGTCCGCAAAGTAATAGGACTGAGTCGATTCAAAAAAAAAATAATTGAACCAAACGTACAATTCCTTAAAAACTTTCAAGATAGGTTGCGTCGATGTAGCGCGATTTCCAAGCATTGAGCACGTCACGGAAGACATTCTCCGAAATTGCCTTGAGAGCCTTTTCAGACAAGGAAACATAAATGGTCCGGGGGAGCCAAATCTAGGCTGTAGGGCGTTGTGTTACCAAACTTCATCATGGGTTTAGGATTCTCGCTGGTTTTTACAAGGTTAAACTTTTATCACGAGGTTCGATGTTTTGGAACAGCACCAACTCCATACGACCAAAAAAATATTTCCCTGATCGGATACAAATACTAATATATTGAAGCTACTACTACTAATCCAGTTATCGCATAAAAAGACCTTAGGTTATACCAATATGGAGTACGATTATCGTATCAATACCAAAAACCCAGATTTACTTTGCTGCATTTCTTGCATTTTCTTCAAAAAAGCCAATAACTCATATGTATATTTCAAAAATATATTTTCACAAAAATTCGAGATTCAATCTCACATAATATTTGGACATATTCTTTAGTAAGTGTGTTAGTTCATAAACTTTCTCTTTTACTTAAAAAATATTTTTTAATAAATTATGGTTCATAAATGTGGGAACCCACTGTATATTACAACTACAAATAATATTAGTTGTGTTCGTTAATATTCCTTTTATTTTATTAAAAGTTAATTTATTAGTGTTCAATAATATTGGGAACCATTCATTTACTGTGTTCAACGTCTCTGGGACTTAGACATAACTATTTTGATAGCACATAGTTGTGTTGTTGCTGTTGTTGGTGTGGATTTATAATTTACAAGGGTACACAAATAAAATACCAAACATTGCATATAACGGTTTAATATTGTAATAACTGTTTGTTGCTTTGTAGGTGTTAGGTTGACGGGTTTCACTATCGTTTTAGTTTTGGGCGCTCAAACCGCTGCAAATGAGAAGAAGAAAAGAGTACGGGGTTGGTAAGTTGTGTTTGGTAAAGAACAAATCGACTACGTTTGTGCGTATATATGTATTTACATATGTAAATAGTACGTAAATGTATGCATGCAGGTGGGTTTATGTATAGTATGTGGAATGTGCGGAAATCTTTCAAAGTGGAGAGAAACTTGTAGTGAAAGTTTGAGAACTACTATAGCGGTAAATTAGGATTCTGAAACATGCATTATAATAATTTTGTTGAAATTTTAGTGCTAAAAAACATGTTAATTGAAAATAGTTTGTATGAGTTCTTGAGTTTTTGATATGTACATGCTGTTACTTATATACACTTTATTTGAATATATACCATTTCGTCCATTGAAAACCCTTACACACTATTTTTTTTTTTTTTTTTTTTTTTTTTTTTTTTTTTTTTTTTTTTTTTTTTTTTTTTTTTTTTTTTTTTTTTTTTTTTTTTAATGTTTAAAAATATTTACCAGATATAAATTGCTACAATGGTTTTTGGAAAAATTATAGAAATAATATGAGCGCTCGAGGTCGAACCGTGGTGTATATGGTAGCCTTTATAAAGGCGATAGTTTAACTTATATCCAAATATGGTGACTCTACCACTCAAGTCTGGACAAGTATAAACGATAGAGAAAAAACTTAAACCAAATCTATATAATACCCTTCACAGGTGCATTCCTTATAGCATAAAACGGTATTAAAAGATGGTTCTGACAAATAAATAAATTCATGGGAGATTCCTGCAGTATTACAGATCAATATCTCGAAACATTAGAGACTTTGGGTTTTTCAATAAGAACGCTACAAAAGCATAAATTAAGAGAATATCAATTAAGTTCTTTATTCCTATGAAAGTACATTCGATACCATTATGTATGGAACTCGATTTCTTTGGCATGGCCACCACGGGCACGCTTGTAGCAGTTCAGACGCTGAACCCAATTTTCGACGGTTTTCAAGCATACATCGGCCGATACTGCTGTCACTGGCTTGATGGCATAGACCATAGACGTGGACTATGTCCACAGGAAATAGTTTAACGGCCTCATATCGCACGACCGAGGCGACCAATTGACTAGGTAATTTTGTGAGATAACGCATTCACCAAACTTTGTTTTCAATAAGTCGATTGTGGCATTCACTTTGTGACTTGTGGCGCCGACCTGTTGGAACCACATATAGTTCATCCAATTTGGGCCAAAAATATTTGGTTATCATTGAGTGGTAGCGATTCCCATTCATAGTAACGTACCGGTCTTCATCATTACGGAAGAAGTACGGCCCAATGACACCGCCGCCGGCCCATAAACCGCGCCAAACCGTAATATTCTCGGGATGCAATGGTGACTCATGGAGTACGTGGTGTCAAGAGTCGTGCTTGTGGTCAAGCCGCTTCAGTTTTGCGTCAATTTGATCTTGTGAGATCTTGTGAGGTAGGCTAAGATCTTTTCGAAAAATTCGCCACAACGACGTCACGATCGACGTATTAGAGACAGATTTGGGTCTTCCTTCATTGATGCGCTAGCATCAGCAATATTCTCGACACTACGCCTATAGTTGAGGCCACTGACTTTGAATTTCGGTAGTAAATTTTATTAATTTCGCCTCATTGTTGGATCGTATGTCTTTCCGTGGTAAAATGGCAAATCTTATTGAAAATAAATGTCAGAAGAGAAAAATATGGCGTCGTTTCTGTCCTTCTCGGTCTACTTCTATAGCGTCGCTTTGAAAACCCTGTTACTTGTTCAACGTGGTTTCATACAAGGAGATATCCACAAAATTCAGAAAATTTTTTATGATGTATTAAGGACATTTTCATATGTCAATACATCAAATCCTCTATTTTCTTTAAACTAAAACCTTCCTATAAATAGTTTTAGGATAATGCTTATGGGTTGATACTTCTTAGACATATCCTGTCTAGTTCGTTTTCCCGTTGAAGCTCTTTTCCTTTTCTTCCAATGTTAAACACGGCCGCAAAAGAGTCTCCGACTATTCTATAATCTGTTTGAGCTATGATAATGATCATTGAGAAATGTCGTCATAACACGGCAAACCTGATACTGCAACACGATTATCGGTTTGAACGACTTTAAAAACGGAACATTACTTCATAATTTCACATACATTTTTGAAGACCAAAACACTCTGAGATTTGTGAATTCCTTGTTTATAACACAATCACGTGACGACCCTCTCGAGTGAAAAGTTCATTACAAATAGCCAAGGATTTAAAGATATATGTATTGCAATTGCTATATGTAATGAAGAAAATTATAAAAATACGAGTACATAATTACAAGTACAATGTGTTGAGGCTATAACGAGAAAAGTGATAAGTGATATTCAGCAAGCAGACCACAAGCAAAGCCGAGGGGCGTCTGCAAGCGCAACGGAAGAAGTACGACTTTTATGGACAAAGGCATTTTCATGCTGTACGAGGGTGGTCTGTGGAATTTTTGACTTGAGGAAAATTCTAAATTTCTGAACCTACATAAATTAAATTTGAGTAAGAGTCGGAATGAAAGCCAGTAGTGAACGAACTTTGCTTCTACCAAGCTTCTAGCACCAAGAATTTATTTCAAAAAAACCCATCAAGGTTTCTTTAATCGTTCTTCTAAAGCATTGGGTGCTCCTGTCGAAAAGAAGAAGAAGCAAAATAACAAACCGGGTTGTGTAGAAAACGATGACCACTTTGATTAATGATGATCATTTTGATCAATGATGAAATAAAATCGGGATTCATCTCAAATGAGTATCTCTGATAAAAGGGTCATACCATATTATAAAATTTTGATGTCCTGCTGCGGTTAAAATAAAATAACCGAAAAATGATTTAAGAAAATATAAAATATACTTTTGGCCATAATATAAAATCGGTAGTGATTCGAAACTAAATCGGCCTTATATACGTGTTTTGTTGTCAGCTTAAAAACTCTACTTCGATTGCACTGACGAAATGGAATTATGCTCCTAGATTTGATACGAGTCTGTATGATGTTGTAGTAGCGGCAGAATTATGCCGAGTTGATAATGCTTAACCGCATAAAAAATATCGGGTGGAGTATTTTGTAGTCATTCAATTGAAGAACTAAGTTCTATAGGATAAATTACTTGTCGTTGTGTAACCAAACTTTGTCAGATGATGAGTAGGAAGAGTAAAATTCCTAGTAAAGAAATAGACGATCCGATAGTGGCCCAACGCTGGCCAGTAGTACACTAAGTGTCTAGATATAATAAAAATACAATACAACTTCTATAATTCGAAGTTCTTCATAACTCTTGAGTTGACAATAAAAGTAAAATTTCATACAAATTTCCTTCAGTAACTCGAAGTTTTTTTTTTGTTTTTGTTTTTGTGGATTACGGTGATTTGAGTTAGGTGAGAACAAAATGCTCATGAATTTAAATACATATGTAAGTCGTCATTAGGCCACTGATTTTTCGAACATCTCCTTATTTATAAACCCAACTTTTATAAGGCGATGCCAACCAAGAGATCACGAGTGATTCACCAAAACCCACAGTGACGTTCAGGTCATATGGTATCTACTTACATACATACATATTATTTTTACAGACATACACATGTGTGTAATAATATTGCAGCATAAGAAGTCGAAGAAGAAATTACCACAAAACCACATGGGGCACGATTCAGATGCAATAAGTCTGGATATTACATACATACTATATGCATATGTTTGTATGTGTATATGTTTGTCTGTTTTTGAAGAAATTCATAATCCATTCACATGAACATACATACATACATATGTATGTGAGCAAACATAAATGCATAATGATGTGTTACAACTCGAATGATGTGATCGAGATGCCTGTCGCAATACAAGATTAATTTTTGTTTTTGGTTTCCCATTTTTTTGTTACATTCGAAAGTGCTATCAAATTACATTTTACACACAATGAAATTAATTTGCAATTTTTGCTGCTACATTCAACTCCAACATCGCTTACAAATAAACGCATACACTCGCATGCTATGCAACGCATAGCAACATATACGTATGTATATGTATATGGTTACTTGGTGTGAATGAGATTGGATATTTCAAGAAGTTGCCACAGTGCCCCACAGACAGACAGCGGAGCGCCGACCGGCATTGTGACCATATGGAGTAATGTACATGGTAATATACATACATACATACATACATGCATACGTACATACATGTGTTAATACGTACAGATACATCATCTAGAAATACCATTGCGACTTGACGATTACCGACTGATTACCCACACGTATTCGTGCATGCGTGTTGCGCCGCCTCGCGATGGAGTTCGGCGCCGGAGGCTGCGTGTGCCTCTATGCACACTTGTGCGCTCGTCTGTGCTGTGCGTGTGGTTCGAAAATACTTTATTGCAGGTTTCTTCAGTTTCTGCTTTTCTTTGGGTTTCTTTACTCTTTGGTTTGCTCTGGATCTGTCGCAAGAATTTTTTTGTTTTCTGTTTTGATTTTGACGGAAACTCTACTGCCAGCTATATTTAGTGACTTTACATGGGTTTGTGGTGTTGTTCGTGTCTGGTCTTCGTACAGCGCATAATGTGGTATTTAGGGATGCTGTAAATGGCGTGTGATACATCTATCTAATGTTGTTCATGTAGAATTGGTCAAAATAATTACATTACTTTTGGCAGTTCTCAAAAGTTTCAAACTTATAGTAATATTTATGTGCTGGATTATTGAATCTGAAGATTCGCATACAATACATTAGAATAAAAAAATGATCCCAGGTTTCAGTATCAGTCTTCTGAACGGATGTTTTCAGTCGTCACTATGGACAAATTGCAAAAATGAGGTGCCCACACTCATGCTCTGATAGACCTTACCCGAAAAGAGTATAATATTAAAAAAGTAACTTAAGTATCTGTAAAAATCTAAGGCTCGTCTTGGCTAGGAAGGATTCATGGAAGCTGAATATCGAAGAGAGAGCAAAAAAGGTATTCGATAGCGTTCAACGAGCGGCGCTGATCAGCATGTGTGCTGCACTAACGTCCATCCCAACCGTGGCACTTAACACCATCCTGCACATATTGCACGAAAGTTGCCATTCGACTCAGGCCTAAGCACTAATTGAAATATTCACTCATTTTGATTTAATATCGGATCACTTGGATTATGGAGTTGCCAAACCGATCACTAGCGGCTTCTTTTCCTTCCTTGGGTTGGAAAAACACGTTAAAGGAGAGTGGCAGTGAGCTTCTTCACGGATGGGCCATAGCTTGGTTGAATGTTTGTGGAGGGTCTACTGTCACTATCTCTTTATTAACTCCAGTTTTAGACTTCATGATTATCGCAGTTCAGGCTAAGGTTATAGCCCTTAAAGTAGCAGTAGATTTACTGCTCCGGAGAAGTCTTCTCCTTCAGAGATGTGACCATGCACTCAGATAGCAGAGCGGCGCTACTATCTTTGTACTCTTTAACAGTGTGTTCAGGGCTGATTAAAGAGTGCCTGATAACCTTGATCTCGAGTGTCATTGTGATAAGCCTGTTATAGGTGCCAGGCTACAGCGGAGTCGCAGGAAACTGTAGAGCTGATGAGCTAGCAAGAAAAGGGACCCTGGAACCGCTATCGATAGAATGGGAGTGGATCGGTATCCTCTTGGGTTCTATTACTAAATAGCTGGGCTTCACGCTGTGGCAAAATCCTATGGGCCCAAGATCGATCACAAGAGATCTAGTAATGTCTTTGCCTTCAAACATCTTACCGAGTTGGTGGGAATTAAAATTAAACGCCTGTGCAATTTTGTATTGACTACTATGCGTTTTGCTAATTTATAGTGCGAACGCAGGAGTTCATTTCTTTCAATGGCCTTACAAAGAACCTCATTGAGTGGTTCACGTGCGATCTTTGATCAGCCATCTAACCTAACCTAATCTATCTGTAAACTACGTTTTTCGCATAAATATAATTAATTGGTAGAAAAAAAACCTCAAGTTACTCTACTAACTTACTTTACAAATACAGAACACTTACTAGTCTTCCCTAAGATCAGTTATTTTTGATTAAAAATAAAGAGATCTTCATTTGCCTGTATCACAAAAGATGTTCTCAGTGATTTTGTTTGTAAATAGATCTAGAGATTTAACAGCAACTCTTCTCAAAGTAACATTCATATGTATGTAGGAACATGTTCATGCCTAAATTGAGAGCATTTCCGGAATCACTTTTCTAACTTAAGCGCTTGCCGAGCTCGCCTGAGTCCCAAACAAACGATAGTGTACAAGAACTCAGTGGAGTTCCTACTTTTTCTCATTCTGCAGCTAGTCACATTGAAGTACCTGACCTAGCAAGCGCGCCAGCATTGCAGTTTTCTACAATTTTGATGCTGCTGAGCATGCAAGCCCATCTAATCACGATATTACTGCTCAAGAGGTGATAAATCTATTCCAAAATTAATTTAAGGATTTCAGAAAAGGTTATCAGAGCATTCATCATAATTTTTCCTCTTTTTCCAAAAATTAATTTTTATAATGTAATACTATATATCATGTCAAAAATCGGCTTCAGAACAAAGTAATTTCAGAAATTCTTCGAAGGTTAACGAAATACCCTCTACAATTTATGACCGAAAATTTACAAATATATGACGAGCAATCACAAATAACTTTAAAAATAATCAGAAATGAGAAAACACACAATACACAATAATGAATAAGTTTGAAAATTAGCGAACAAATATGTTTATATACAAAAATACATTGATGACTGTCGAAATATGTACCGAATGATGCCTTAAACCTTCAAATCACTTGTGAACACAGATGAAACACACAATGAATATAGAGATATTTGTGAACGAATGCGGATATGAAATGGAATGCGAAGAATAAATATGCAGACGTGCAACTACGTATGCCACACAAGCACACAAAAATAATAAAAATAAAAGTAGAAAAGGCGAGCATATACCGAGGACAATAATGAAGATCCATATACTGGATGTATGTATGTGGACATGAGTCAATAAATATATTCCAGAAGCCAACGAATAATTATTTACCTACCTGTCTGTTTGACTGACAGCGGCGAACCGTTAGAAAACGTATGCAGCTTTGATGTGGGCGAAGCTGCATGACCCAACAACCCCCCATTGCCATTGATGCGTCTGCACGAAGTGTTACTGCTACTGCTGCTGCTGCTGGTGGTCGTGGTTGCTTTGTAGGTGGTGCCCAAGCCACAACTGCTGCTGTCGATGCCGCTGCTGGTCGTGCTGGTGCTACTGAACATAGCCCCGTTACTGGCTGACGGCATGGCAGTAGTTGCAGTGGTATGCCTGGCCGCCGGTACCGGTCCCGGTACGGGTGTTGTGGTTGACGAACGCGATTGGGTCGTTTGTGAATTGACTGAAACCGAGTTGGATCTAGGCCTCTCCACATCCGAGCCATAATCGGAAATGGCTACCGTCTTACGCGACACATAACTTATGGACTCAACGGTACTTTCCCACTTTTGATAAGTGCTGCTGGAGTCACTCTTGAGTGTACGCGCAGCTGGACGTATTGGCGAGTAGTGTAGCGATGTGGTGGAGGTGGCCGAGCCGAGCGGTGAGGAGCCGCCTAATGAGTTGCCGGAAGATGAGGAGAATGAGGCGGACTTGTGAATTTTGTGTAGTATTTCACGTTGTGGTGACGGCGAATGTTCGTTTGCGCTGCGAGCGCCATCATCATTGCACTCGCTCTTGCCGCGCTCTTGCCTGTTTTGCTCGCGCTTGGTTGTCGTCTCCTCGGTAATTAGCAGCGTATCGGTTTGTGTGCCCTGATCTGCAAGTGCAAACATTGTAATACAAAGAAAAGTTATTAATTCAATTGCAATTAGCGTTATTTGAATGAAAATATCTTGTGTTTTGGCATTTCCGCGTGCGAAACTCGCTAATTGTCTAACTTAGTGCTCTTGCAAGTGCTAGCAGCCGTAGTCTGAATTATAGTAGATTTATATGCAAATGGCCTGTTGCGAATTATACACAAATTATTCGCAATTAAAATTGCATACATTTTAACTAAATCGCAAATCCAAACGATAATTTAGTGTCTGCGAAGTATTTTTGGCGCGCGCAAAGGAGATTAACACATTGCTTTTGGTATTTAATGATTTCAGGAAGAATTTTAGTATGTTTCGGCAGATTGCCTCAGATAATGAAAATTTCTTTCGAATCTTATTTATTTTCCGCTTAAATTTATAATAATTTAAAGCGAAATATCGACGTAAGATTTTATGGATTTATAACCTAAATTTGGACAAAGGAAGGCTTTAGCACCTATGTTTCTCTCGCTATCATGAAAAAAATGTTTTTAAAACTGTTCTGCTTTAAATATCATTATTAATCTTCTAAGAAATGTCAGATGTTTTTCCTTAAAGCTCCAGTAAAAATTCATTTCATTCATCTGCCGTTTGATCAATTTGGACCGGGCCATTAAAACTATACAGGCAAACCATAATCACTAAAAAAAAAAAAAAACATTCCGTGAAAGTAGTAAAGTCATCGAAAAGTTTACTCATGCGAGGCGGCCATTAACGGATAAATTGGTTTCGGGTAAAAACAGCTTTTTTCAACAAATTTTTTCTCATATAAAAATTAAATATTTTATTAGATTTATTATTGTTGCAAATATACATTATTAACAAAGAAGTTCTGAAATTTTTGGAAAATATATTTTGACCCCTTGGAAAAAAGATGTGCGCGGGCGGTAGGATAAATCCTTACAGGATCTTCTAATGTGAAAAAACCTTGTTTTAGTTAAAACTTTGTTTTAGAACTTGGACGAAGGGACGAAGATCGGTTGAGTAGTTCCCGATAAAAAACGCGTTTAAAGACGACTCACTTAGCCTAGCTAGCCTCGAGCATACAAGTTTTTAAGACTGTATCTTCGAATAAGATACTAAGATAATAACGAAATAATAGCGATAACATCGAAAGAGTCAAAGACACCGTGTTTAAAAAACTTCCTGTTGGCATTAGGGATATAAGAGATGATCTCTTATGGATCGAATCAATCCAATTTGGTTAATGTTTTGGGTATGAAACAGGTCAACGCTAGACTCGTATCAAAACATCTATATCTTTTGTAAAAACGGTGATAAAAGAAATGCTTGACAATGTAGCAAAGAACTCTACATTCATCAAACATATAATTACCGGTGACGAGACGGAAATTTACGAAACTGTCCATCAATCTACGAATGCCGCTTCAAAAATGAGTAGTGCGATTCAAATTTGATAACCTTACAACTTCACGAAATCCGCGAATGGTAGTTTCGAACTTAACACATTCGACGGAGGCGATCGATTGATAAAAACAGCCCTCATACAACGGCAGCCGTATATATTTTTATAGCTGGCACTTCATAGCGCTATTACTAATTTTCAATTTCAACTCAGTTGTGGGTAAAAAATACGTAGCAATGCATCTAGAGCTGCGCTCGTTGTTTTAGAACAAGTTTTCGTCCGATTCACAAAATTTGGTAAATGACCCCATGTATTACTGTTGACATTTACCAGAATGCAATTAAAATCGATCAAAATACTCAGCTGAGTGAATGTTTCCACTCTATGCCGCTACTTGCTGAGCTCCTCCCTGTAGTAATTCTCAAGGAGGAGCCTATTTTTGGAGGGGTGTTACGGTGTTACGGTGGAGTTTATCCAACCATCCATTATCTTCTATAAATAGTACACAATTACAGTAACCAAGGATATTAATCTAAGTTAGCTGAATCGGCTTCTGAAAATTTTGAAATCCAGTCGTTATACACTGTACTGCCTGTGGAACCCTAAACTTTTTGTGAGCTAATAGCATTATCCACATACTATATATCTGATTGAACTTATAAAATTTGTAAAATTCATCTACAACATAACCTGAATAATTCTTAAGAAAAATATTGAGTTTTAAAAAAACTCGTTCAATGTAAGATTTTTCAAAGAAGAATCTGGTTTTATATTTTCGAAAATTTTAAATATAATTCTATATCTTTCAAAAATTCAGTTCAGCTGTCATTAAACATTTTTGATCGCCTTACAGAAATGCGCTTTCATTAATT
Organism: Bactrocera latifrons; assembly: GCF_001853355.1. Taxonomy (NCBI): domain Eukaryota; kingdom Metazoa; phylum Arthropoda; class Insecta; order Diptera; family Tephritidae; genus Bactrocera; species Bactrocera latifrons. The sequence goes on along the minus strand of NW_017536163.1, from coordinate 308,510 downwards.
AAAATACTTGGGTTGATAGTTTATTATTTTATAGTATGTATCTCTCATTGAACACTCTTGCAAATAAATTCTCTTGAAATTCTTTCACCTTTAATTATGTATACAATCGACAGCACGAAATAAAAAAATAAAACAAATGCCAACTACATATTTATAAATTGTTGATGCCGAAACATCGTAAAAATTTTCGATTTTGCATGAAGCGATTATATTGTGAAAAAAGTAAAAGGTGCCAAAAAATCAATATTTTTGAACGGTTTCAAGTGTTTATACTCAGCATGTTAAAATTACATATGCATGTATACGTACATGCATACATATTTTTCAAAAGAATTTTCAATTGGATGTACAAAAAAAAAAAAAACAAAAAAAATTGTTTAGATGAGTTTGCATTACTTAATCGAAAATTTCGACCCGTATGCTTGGTTTGAGTTCGTACTAGAGAAGATACTTCTTTATTGGCGTAACCGAGTTTACAACAGCGCACCGTTCGTTCTTTCTTTACTCTGTTTAGCATCAATTGGAAATTCCAAGTGTAGCCAGGTCCTTACTCATGTGTTCTTTCCAACACAGTGGAGGTCTTCTCCTTTTTCTGTTTCAACCCAGCGGGAGTGCGTAGAAAACTCTCAGAGCCAGAGTGTTTTCATTCCTTTCGGATTTCGACAGTAAAAAGTCAGCGAAAGTTAAATCTTGCAACCTATGTCACTTCATTTTGACAAATGTCTTAAACAATTCAACTACTACTTTCTGCTCCAGAGTGGAGCCTCCTTCAGTGAAATAATTATTCATTCTAGTTGGTGAAAAATATAACCCTGATATCAATGGCATCGAATCACTTCGAATCACCATAAGACGAGTATGGGTGCCAGGCCTCGGAATCGCAGGCAAAGTTGACGAGCTGTCGACAAAAGTCAGTGGAATGTAAATGGGTCCGCTCTCTCGGTGCTTTTTAATGCTGTAGAGATAAGATTAGTGTAAGTTTTATCTGAGCTGAGCCACCATTAGTTCTTAAGTTCAAGATCCTCTTGAGTGTAGATAGGTCGCATGAGATATCCAGCTCTTTAAGCTTTTATGCTCTTCACCTTCGGTAAGGCTAGCCTTTCTCTAGTTGTATTGGCTAAAGGAGGTCATAGCCCAGCAGCAGTATGATTTTTAAATGCCATTTATTGAAGCTGTTAGGAAGAAGACGAGTTAGAAGCATCCCTTTGCGTAATCAAGGCTTTAACACTTGGGAGCTCACACTTTTAGGCATTCTGCTGGGTTGGTGGTATAGAAAGCAGATTTGTATTTTAATCGAGGCGCTTTGTCGATACTTTAATTGCTGGAATTCTATATTGTGGATTCCCAAAGGTAATTACTCCTTAAGTATAACAATCGTCAAGTGCTATTCCCTCCTTTTAGATCAACCATTGAGCCCAGCCAAAACTAAACCGACACTTTCCGGCACATTTGATTCGGCGTCAAGCTATTCATGTTTAGGATTGCCTTCATGGGTTCCAAAACTATCTAACTAAATTGATTAGGCAACCCGTATTTGACTGATAACTTGACAGAGGACGAGGGAAATCCATGCATTGTTTATACGACGATCTTTACAGAAGCATGGTGGCAAAATACGATGACACGAGCTACCTGTGTGCAAAACTGCAAAAGTCATGTGCAAAGCGGTCACTCGATAGAAAAAACTGTAGGAACATGATCGGATTATTGGTCATTGTCTGGTGGCTACACACGACCGCGATTGGGGTTGACAGATCGAGAAGACTGCAGGAAATTTCAGGGCTAGGTACCAGAAATACAATGGAGTATCACTCCACACTGCACTTGTCCCGCATAGACAAGAGTGCGCTGTAAGCATCTTGGGTTCCTACCATATGATACAGTAGAAGAGGTATCGATAGTGTGGCCACAGAGTCTGTTGAATTTCGCGTCTAACGCAGGCATTCTAAAGGATGACTACTCCTCATAGACCGAGTAACTGAACTCGATCTGGTATCATAAAGAATCAAGACTAGTCTATGTGTGGCTCATTGACCTACCAGACTAACCTAACCTAATTTGGCTGATAAAAATTAGTCGAATTCTTAACGCTATAATTTTTATTATATATTGAGTTGAATATTTTAGAAATCTAAATTTTATTTTCTCGAAATTCAACTCTTTTGTAAACGTTATAAACTATTGGTTGAAATATTTCAGAATATTAAAGTAATTTTCTTATATAACTTTCGATGCTTCGGTATCTTAAAAAAAAATATATTTTTAATAAAGGTGAAGGTATTTTTAATATATTTTTTAAACGAAATTTTATCATATGAACATTTTTTTATAGCTACATACTATACCACTCGACAATTATTTGCGAATCTTTTACTCTTCTTATCTTATTAAAGTGGCAAAGAGCAAAATTAATTGGCTTGTTTATTTTATGTTTAATGCATCCTGACTATCTGGCACAATCAACCCTGCGTCTTACGCAAACATTTAACAAATCGCTTGAAAGTGTGAAAAATTAAATTGCCTGTTTGTGCTAAACATGAAAGCACAACGGTACTTTTAAATAATGAAAAACATTTCAAATTGTTTACTTAATTTTAAAAGCGCCAGCATAACGGTATATCATATACATACATATAATATAATTGCACAAGAGCATAATTAAAGGCATTTTTTGTTAACAATTGTGTAAAACAGACATTTTGACACTGAAATTTCGAAATAAAGACTAAAATATATTTTTTAAACCGAATTGAATTGTTATTCATAAATAAATACATACGTGTTAACAAAAGCAAAAAAAAAAAAAAATAAATAAATAAATAAATGTGTGCACTTAGCCACACATTTAGCTTCAGCTTTCTTTGCGTACCGCGGCCTTGTAGATGGAGCAAATTGGACGTTCTAAAATAAATATTGTCATTTAAGAAATATATTTTATTGTGCGAGCAATTTGTGTACGCAGCAAAGTACTTGGTACTCTTTAGTGTTCTTAAACCCGTGCTGCCGGGATTTCAGTGTGAAAATGCTGGGAAATCTGGTGCCTTTAGTGCTGATAGGAATATAATTTATTGATATTATTGAGTCAACTCAGTGTAGTTATATAAATGGAAGTTAGCTAATTTGGGCGGGGACGGAAATTTGAAACCCTCGAAAATTCAGGAATATAAGTAGTGTGAGATATGTTGAGAGCTCCTTAGTACAAATACAATTTAATTGAAGTGGTTTAAGAACTAACTCTATTTATTTTAACCAATTATTACTTAGAAAGCGAAAGTGCTATTAATGTATTATTAAATAATGCTTAAGGTCTAATAGCAACTAAATAGAAGTACCAGGGAAGCCACGACAGGAGGCCCTACGCTCTCAGTTAACGATAATTAACTCTCTCCTCTCTGTAGTCACCTGCTTGGAGCGGATTCGTATTTCATGAGCATCAACTATAGAGGATATCAAACCAAACTTCTGACAAGCAATGAGCGTCATTCACAGTGGAGCCATTAACAACTCTCTCTCAGTGAATAGCGTACTTGGAATCAAACTGCCACCCATTGCAGATGAACGAGAGTGACCCTTGCACAGCTTCGTTATGGATACTGTAGCAAGTTAAACTCTATCTTATCCAGAATAGTCCCTAAAATATCAAGTATATATCCAGCGTGCAATGAGTCGCCACATGACACTAGCCATCTCTTGGCATGCCTTGCTAACCCTACCCACATTTCCTGGACTTATCGTTGGATGACGTTGGTGTCAACTTATCTAATCCTTACCATCCCAACGGGGTTAGGTACCAATTACAACAAAAACGACCAGGAAAGTAACTTTCCAACTTTCATCAATATTATCTGATCGAATCTAACTCAGATTGGTCCATTTAAAAGCGATCAAAGCAATTTCAAAAATGATGAATGAATCACTAAAAATAAGGACTACTATTTGGCTGCTTCGAGGTATCTACAAAAAACAGTTCGTTATAAACAGCCGAATTTATGTGCAGAAAATAGAAATTTTCAAAACACGAAGTTTGAGTCTTCACTCAGCCGCCGTATTCGTTAGATTTGACTATCTTATAGTTTTTTGAATACTATTATTTCAGTCAGCAACAAAGGCGAATATAATAATTTGGTCTCTAAATATAAAGTTGAATTATAATCTGCTTCATTTATGGTTTTAAATCGGAACTTGAGTTTGGACGTAATAGGATGGTGCGTTCCAAAGTAAACAGGACAAAAACAGAACAAATGGTTTTTGCGGCAAAATCAATTTATTTTATTCAAAATAGTCTCCTTATGCTTCAATACAGCTTTCCTTTCATGGGCAAATGCATTTTTCCATTTTTTTGGTTAATGGTTAAAATCTGATTTTTGGTCAAATAATCGTCCCTCGAATGTTGCATTCTGAGCAATTTTTGGTCGTCAGTCAATTTATGCGGAACAAACCGTGAACACATCTTTCGTAAGCCCAGATATTCGGTAAAAATGCGATAAATCGATGTTTTGGAGGTGTTCAATTCCATTTCCATGAAATGATGATTTCGGCTGATTTCTGATGAATTCACGCACGGTTTCGATGGAATTTTCAGTGATCACGAATTTTGATTGGCCCACACTCACTCCACTCACGACCACTTTGAAAACGTTGAAACCACTCGTACACTCAGCTAGGGGATAGGCAATCATCGCCACAAACTTCTTTCATCAATTGAAATGTTTCGATAAAACTTTCACCAATTTTAAAACAAAATTAATGTTGGCACTTTGTTCGAAGCTCATTTTCGCACCGATAACACAAACATACTGACACTTTAAACGCAATACATTCACTTCCAATCAATGAAATGTTATGAAATTCTCACTGGACAATCGATAAAGATAGCAGATTCTAACGCACCAGTTGCCGCCAACATGGGCACTAGATTCAAAAAGTCCTGTTTACTTTAGAACGCTCCTTGTAGTTGGCAGTTCGAGACCCAATTAGAGAAAAGTTTTAAATTTAAAGTATGGTATTTCTCCAGAAATCCCTTTTTTATGCCTTAATATACTGAATTTTATTTAGCTAGAAGTCCATATATATTTTTTTTATTTTATTTTTTTTATTTTATTTTTGGTAGTTTTAAGATAGGAAGTGGTGAGATCCGAAACATTTTTACTCCTTACTTGCAACTTTGGGCAACATTTTCGCTGACCATCTTCAGCGATTACATTTGAACTTCGTTTTTTTTCTTGAACTTTATAAATCCTTGTTCAGTAATGCTCCTCCTACGTTGATATATTGAGCCATTTGATAAAAAAGCGATATGGTGAATTAGCAAAGTTCATCCATGTCAAATGAAGGTTATGCTATGAAAACTGGATAACCCATTCAAGAGTAAAATAATAATAAATTCTCATAAGGTTCGTATAAAACATCTTCGATTCTCGTCAGGTCATTAGAACACTGTCCGATTGTACGAGTATTCTTGAGTAATTGAGTAATAATTTAAGTTCTAGGTAAATCGACCATTCACGAATTACTACACGGTTTCTTTCAAACTAATTTATAAGCAAAGAAAATGTGTGTTTGCTTTCAAAATTCACTGAGAAGAACAAATTTCAAAAATGCGGCTCAAATCAAGTAGCGCGTGAAGGTATTAAAAAATCTGCGCCATTTGAGAAAATCCTGCCATTTTCGCAATGAAATGTACACGCAAAAGTTCATACATACACACATAGCTACTAAGTATGCAAATACATATGTAGGTATAAATATTTATCGAAATTTTTATGTTATTTGTGGCAAGGTTGTTATTGTGATAAATCGTTTTCACTGCCAAGCACCCGCAAAGGCGCGCCGCTGCGTACCAACGGGTGGCTTATGGCATACTTTTATTATACATATATAGACCCACTTACAATGTGGCGTATATAAATATTTATGAATGTCAAAGCAGTTTTTGCACACTTTCAAAAGTGATTATAAAAGAAATTCGGAAAATATTGTAAACAATTTGCTTTTTTCATTCAACAATTTCGATTTCACATGTTTTTGGGGCGTAATTTTTGTCAGCCTACTTTTAACGCCGTTATACGCTTCAAGATTGCCATTTCCTCTTACCAATCTGTGGGTTGAAATTTAAAATCTGTTGGGCATATTTTTAATTTAATATGCCATTAAATAAGTGTAAAGTGAAGAATAATAAAATTAAATTAAAATTATTAACGAACACATGGAAAATTTGAATTTTTGTAATATGAAAGAGAGCAACAACTCAACGTCTGCTGGCGACAAATATTATAGTTATAATGAAAATATTTTGTTTTACAATAGTATATATAATAATATATTCATTAATATGAAATTTTTATATTTTTTGAGTTGCCACCTGTTTGAAAAAGTCATAATTTCTAAATAAATTGCAGATTTTAAGTTGCAGTTATTTTAGGAATATGCATTCATATGTATGTAATCGCATTTATATCCAAAATTTTTCAAAAGAGAGTTGCCACTTACGTAGAAAATAAATTTAAATTATTAAGTTTCTTTTTAAGATAAAATACAACAACATTAAAGTGCTTATCTAAGTCTACAGCAAAAATTTTGATTCGGACTCAAAAAACAGAGTTGCCATATTCCTAAAATGTAAACCTAAAAAGTATTAACTTAAAATCAAAATTCAGCATCGAGATGTATTTATGAAAATTTTCTATAGCAAAAATTTAGAATCGGGCCGAGAAAATTTTAAATACTTGCCATCTTCCTAAAATGTTAACGTAAAAAGTATTAACTTCAAATCAAAACCTGACTGTAATAGCACTCTGTATTTACGAAGATTTGCTAATGGAAATTTTTTTTTGGGCTTTTGATTTTGGGGCAATTCGTTGACGCACTTCAAGATTCAGTAAACTTCTGGTCCAGTAAATCGATGATGCCTTTAATGCAACTATTATACTTTCAAAAAGCGGCTCTGTGAATTTCCGGGTCATGAGGAATCTACATTTATTTACCGTGTATTATCAAAAATCGCATATAAAGAGCACTTGAAAAAAACGCTGTATGTTAAAGTTGTTCGTCGCATATTGCTTAAGTAAGCCGGGCAGAGCGATGAAAATTACATTTTTTCTTCAATCCGACAGCGCAGCGAGACATATAATTTTATATAGTTTGTGACAGTGATTAAAGATATATATGTATTAGAGCGGGATGATTTAAAAGTCATATGTGCCCGAAACCTTCTACGAATCATTCTGAACAATTTTGCCTAAGAGACTATGATTAAAAAACCGGCTTCGAGCCAGCGATTTTTAAGGCAAAGTTTTGTTTGGCAGTTTTTGAGATATTCGTATGAAATTCAATACCTAGGTGCATTTTGTCTACGCATTTTGATGTTCTGTTGATCAATGTCAGTCAGACACGACAACTATATCACACACCTCGCCTTAAAAATCGGTGGCTCGAAGCCTAGTTTAGAGTCATAGTCACTTAGCAAAGTTGCTCAGAACCCGTAGAATATTTCACGCATACACTACTTAATAGAAGAAAAATCGAGCCTCTCTAATGTATATATGTATATATCCATCAGATTTACAGAACAATTTTTGGAAATAAAATTTGGATATTTATTCACACTCATTCTCACTTTCTTTGGGGAGGATATAAATACATAAAAAAAATATTCTAAATTTTTATATATTCTATGCTGTTTATGTCTTTATCCATCTGAGTGGCTAAAAACACATAAAAAATACATGTCAATGTTCATATATACATATATGTATATTTGTATATATGTAGATAGATAACATATATCGCTGTTCGACTTTGCAAAACAAAACATTAGTATTCGACAACGAAGAAGGCTACTGCAAACTGTGTATCATCTATTTGACACCCACTAATTGTTAGATATGCTTATACATACATATGTGTATACATACATACAAATATATAACTGATTCTTTAGTATGTTTCTAGGTTTCTTGAAGTGTTTTCTATTGTGTCCATTAAAAATTTATATTTTTGAGTGAAATAACATATGTATATAAGTATCTAGATATGTACATAGATACATACATTTGTGCATATGTAAATATATATAAAGAAATACATATATTCACTTTAGTGGTGAAATCGAAACAAAAAAAATTTCATGGTTTGTAGCATTTGGACTTGATGACTCTGAAGTGGGCACCAATTGGCTGCCACTCAAATGAGTTCATTCGATAATTTTAGCATTTGGCTAATTAATTTAGATAAAATCACAACAACAATGTAAGAAAAAATTATTTTAATTTGCATTTGTTGTTTTACTTTTACCTCACGTCGCATAGGTGAGTCAATCTCTACTAAAGTATTTAGTAAACATCAGTATTTACATACAAAATATATATTTTCGACAATCTTACTTTGAGTGGTGGCATTTCTAGAATATTATTGAAGTGTTTTAGAATGCGGTACAGTAAACAGGTACATGTTGCGCTTGATGACGAATCTTTTGTTTTCAAAATTAAAAGCTCACCACTTTGAAGATCCCAAGCAATTTATTTACTGGTAGTACTCGGTACTGTGGTTTTTATAATATTTCAAACCAAACATTGTATACAAAGATTATTTTAGTTCCAACATATGCTGAGGTGACTTTTTGAATAACGATTGTGGTGTGGGAGCCTGAAGAAGAGCACGCTGTCTGATGTTATTTGTTGCATTTTACTCTTATTCGAATTTCGTTTCTCTCAAGGTAAGCCCGACTTTTCCCGTCGTACTCATTTTACGTGAAGCACTTAAATCCAATACCGCTTGGTGCGACCACAATATGGTCCGAAAGGATTTGGTTATGCTTGCCACGCCTAATACACTGTAACTACTTCCAAGGGGATCGATTTTTAAACTCTCTCAGTATGTTGCTGTTGACAATAATTAACTCAGTGGTGCGCTCGAGACTCGCTAGATTAAATGCGTCGTCTTTAAAAGCGTTTTTATCGAAACTGTGTTTTGAAGCCGTTTGGCACGATTTGCCGACAAAATACTCAACCGATCTTCTAGAAATTTTACACAGGTCTTTGAGATACAATTCCTAAAGACTAGGACCAAAAAATTTTTTTTAATTATAACTATTTGAAAAAAATATGTCATGAAATTTTCTCTGTGATCTTAATTTTTTTTTTTGTAAAAATGTCTGCCAAATATCCAAATTTCAGTTTTTTCCTTTATCCAAGCTTTACGTTGAGGTTTTAACTAAAACAAGTATTTTTCACTTTTGATGATAATATAAGGAGTTATCCTTATGAGTAGTATCAAGCCAAAACTCTTATCAAAGACCTGTAACTCTGGCAAATATAAGTGACGAGACGTCTAAACTGTCGAAGAATAAGTCGAAACCAAAAACCAAAATAGCCTATAGTCACTGAAAATCATCCCAGTCGAGGCTCATAGCGAGTATATGGAAAATTTAATTTGGCATGCTATAGTTGGCTAATTAGCATATTTTGAAGGCGACAGTAAAGATTTGTATTTAAATAGTGGAAATGTACTTATTTTTGGTCAGTCCGGGTCAAATTTGATCGAATGTTAAAATCACACTATAAAAATTACTACGGAGTCCCGCAGTCAGCGACTCTTAAATATGTTCAAATAAAAAATATGGCGTTTACTATATATATATACATAGATATATATATATAATTATTGTTATCATGTACATTCATATGAATAGATATACATATACATAGTATGAAAGTATAGCGACACACCCATAGCCAATTAAGTATGTAAGGTCGTCTCAAGCCAAAGTTTTAGTTAGTTTTATTTTTTTGATTTTTCAACATTTCCATTTAATTTCTGTGTGCACATACGACTTATGTTAAAGTTTAATTTTCGTTTTTTCAAATAATTATTAAAGAAATAAATAAATTAAGCAAATAAACAGTTCCATATGTCAGCTCTGGGATCGATGGAGCAATGCAAACAATTTGTTTGTGAATCAAAGCAGTATTAGATAAAATGTTGCGAATAAAAATTTTAATTCAATGGTATAAATATCTTTTATATTATATATGTATAACTGTACATTAATAANTATATTATATATGTATAACTGTACATTAATAATGTATATTAATTTTTTTCTGAAATTATTTTTCTGAATTTATCTGTGACGCGACTTGTTGATGATGTGTATGAATTTCCTTTAGAAAGTTTGCAGGTGTGCTGAAATTTTTCTTGTTTGCAAAGAAATTTTAAATTTTGCATTTGTTTTATTTCATTTCATGTTTACTTCAGATTGAACGGACCGTAAAAAAGAAAATATCGAAATTAAATAATTTTTTTTATAATTTTTTTATATTTTTTTTTTTTATTTAAGGAATAACTAAAATCGAAACACCATCTTTATTTTTAGGGCATAGTGAAACGATTTCTGAGATGGGGATTAAAGTATATATGTTTCCTTAAACCACATCCAATTAACTGTATGTTTATCTACGTTCCATGTATAGATCTTAGAAGAAGATGCTGGTATTATTTAGTAACGCAAATGGAAAAAATCATACTTTATATATATGTGTTGACATTTATAGTATTTATGTACAACATGATAAATGTTTAAACGTATCTAGAGTTAAAGAAAAAATTCTTTGTTGTTGATACATAAATATTATTTTTGAAATTGAAAATTTGAATTAAGAAATTATTCCCTTCCCATATTTTCAGTCAAAGTATTTCTATTATATCACGATTGCATCTAAACCATTCTTAGATTGTATGTAAATCGTCCGGATTCCCAAACCTTTCTCTGAAAAAGTTTTAAACTGAGGCCTTTTCATAATTTTCTCCCAGAAAAAGTAATAAAAACTTTGCTATAAAAGCTTACTTTTGTAGATCTTTTGCTTAGAAAACTGATAATGTTTCCAAAATACCAAAATATCATTTTTACTGATAGAATTTAAATAAAACGAATATACTACTTCAATTCGAAAAGTATATGAGAGAAATTCTGTTTGGGTTCTATTTCTGTGTTAGAAAAAGGACGCATTATTCGAACTTCCTTTCAATCTACTATACCCACTGATCATGATTTCTGTGTAAGAGTTATTTGTACCAACAGTGCACTTATACTGAGCTGTGTTAAGATGGTCACAAGTACAGCAGAACAAAACAGTTCAGTACCCGTAATTTGTTGGGTAAAAAGCATATTCGATGTACCAAGCATCATCTTCTGTATTTTCCTTTTAATACCCTTGCGAATTTGACCCTTTTGAGAACAATGTTTCCTCACCATTCCTCATGCTCCATGCTGAATTCGGGAAGTTTACCCATCAATGTTCAGCGTCAAGCGGGGAGCCTGTAATTATATATAGTACACCCTATCACTGAAATCTACTCGGCGGCGTCGATTTTTTCTGTTTGAGAAGGATCAATATTTTTCAAGAACAATTAATTTGAGATTTCCTCTAGCCAAGTTTTCAACCAATGATATGATCACCCGTAGGTTAGTATGGTGTTTCACCTACTAGAAAAATGCGTACTAAGAATTGAAAAAAAAAATTAAAATATGCCTTTTGAAAAGTTTGGAGTAACAAAACAAAAAAAAAAAAAAAAACCGTTATTATTACCATGAACAGTGTATATTACGTTTCAATGACCCTATAAAGTTTCCCCATATCTCCTCTACAGCAATAAAAGCCAACCTACATCTTCCGTTTCTTCCCACAATATTTGGCTTCAATATAAACTTAATCATTAACATATATTTCATCCGAAATGTTTACTTCCTACTAACTGAATGGAAATATCTTCCTTAAACTTTTTGACAAAAAGTACCCAAAGTTAGCGAGTAAAAAAGTGGCGATTCGAACACTGCATGCAATTCTTGCGAAAATATCTCGGCTTCCCTGAAATGCACCGAGCGCATATGTTTGCTGAAATGAGTTATCGCACGAAGCACTTGTCACATTACATTTGTTTAAAGAATATGTAAAAGAGAAACGAAAAAGAAATAAATCAAATTAATTTAGGCTGCCCATTTCAGTTTCAAATGTAAAGTGAAGTGAATTTTCTTCTTAACTGCTCGATGGTATACGTTCAACGCGGCGCTGCTAAATTTAAAAATAAGTGTGTCAGCAATGAAGACCAGTGTCTCACGCATACACGAGCAGTGTATCAGGCAGCGCGAACACAAAAATTTCCTGCAAATAAAATTCGGATAAACAATTCGACTTTATATCTTTTGCCATGACTGAGGCGCTGCGAAATTTCGTTGTAGCTAAAATGTCTAAAATTACACTGTGCGCAAATAAACAGATTGCATTCGCAGTTTTCTATGTATGTGAGTGTGTGTGTTTGCACGCTGTCTGCAGTGCAACGCAAAATATCTAAACAACCTCCGACAAAAAGGAAAATATCAAAATAAACGGCAAAGTGGAATGACATCCGTCGATGGTCAGCAATGTCAAGGATTTCAACTAAGCATACGTGATGATGAGCGAATACGCTCGTTCGCCGATTCTGACCGTTTGCTCATACTACAACATAGTGACTACTTAATTGCCGTTTGGGCATATTCATATTTAGTTAGACCCATAATAAGTAGTTGTAGACAAGTGCATTGGATCTTTTGGCTAACGACAAAGGCGTTACTCATGTCGAGTTATTGGCTAACGGTAATTATTTTTGATTTGTAAAATTAGATTTTTCGGATGTCAGCGCAGATTGTCAATTATTGCAAGCTGATGGCGATAGATTTTGGCGTTAGAGTAGAACGAGTCAAGGTTGATTAAAAATTACCGAAATTTTTGATTTGAATGACATATTTTGTATTGCATTTTAAAAGAGGGATGGAAATGAGTATCGACGTTTAAGGAAAGGATTCGGGTGGGGTCGAGCAAAAATAAGTCCATTACTTTTGCACTAAATTGAAGTTAAGCTTTTTTTAAATAACCTGATTTAGGTCATACATGCACCATTTTCTTCGATAACCTGTGTATTTCCTAATGTTACTCCTTTTTGGCAAAAAAATTTTAACAGTCGTTTATCGTAAGCTTCTATTGCGGCGAATCTTTCATCAGCAAAAATCATACGCCGTAGACAGGAATAGGAGGGATCACTTGGTGCAAGGCCGGTACTATAAAGTGGTTGCATAAGAACCTCCTGTCTAATATCCCAGACCTTCTGATGCGGAACTATCAGTTTGTGAAACCTGTCGTTGTCCTCATGGAACACAATTTCTCTCCTATTGGCTAAAGCTGACCGCTTTTGGACGATTTCATCTTTCAGACGGCCCAATTGTTGACAGCAAAGGTTATATTTAAGAGTTTGACCTCAAGAGTGCAGCGCATAGTACATGAGTCCCTAACAAATAACAAAAGAATAAGGAACAAAGTATTCCTGACTATCAATTCTCGCTTAGTCACCGTTCGCGCTTAGTCACCGCGATTCCACCACAACTGTTTTCGTTTCACGTTATCTTAAGTGATCCACTTTTTATCACCTGTAATCCGATCCGTAATTGATCGAGTTTTGTATCCAGCCCTATTTATCTTTACAGAGATCTCATGTGGACAGCTTAGTACGTCGGCCTTTTATGTTACCTAAGCTTCCTATATAAATATCATAAGATCCTTACAAATCGATACAGCGCTTTCAATTTATCACAAATTTGTAGAGACGGCTAAAGTCTATTTCAGCTATATTTCCTTGTAGCAAGACTGCTGAGATGTTTAACTCTCAGCCTTGCAAAATCTGCACATTGGAAGAGGAAGTGTCTGGAAGTTTCCACCTCACCCTCCTCAATACAACTTTGTCAACTTGCGTCCATAGCATGCACGCCTATTAGACAACGTCTAAGCAGTTCCCTTACTATTGCGGTGAGATGAACTTTGCTAAAAGCAAACAGTTTTGAAGATTTCCTGCCCTCCTCATTTGCCCAGAAGGATATTACAGTACCACAACAAAGAGTTGTCGACCAGTGTCTTCTAAGCACCTGCAAGGTCAATGGAGATCCAACTCGGATCCATTCCGATGAGAACAGGACAAAGGTGCGCCCTGTGGGTAGATTATCGGCTTTTCAGTTGTCAACGATTTCGGTATAACCAAGCACACAAACAAGTCTGATGGTGAAGTAGCTTTGATGCTATTTCTAGTGAGCGCATACACTCTTTGATTAGCTTCGAGCGCATTGTTGGAGAGCTCGGCGCAAGAATTGTCGCTCTGCTGTCGGAGGGTATGCTCACCTCTATGAAAGAGGCTGCACTTCGTAGCAATATCGTCTATTGCCACCTTAATAGTAGCCACTTCTGCCTGAAAGACACTACACTGGTCTTATAGTCTAAAGTTTAGTCTGACAAAGTGCTGCTTACAGAAAACTCTCCCTCATGTCTTCACTCTATCTGTGAAACTCTAACTGCGCCTCTCCTCCAGCGGTTCCTCCACATCCACATATTGCTCATCGATAATGTGAACAACGAAAAATCTGCCACGAGTAGCCTGTACAACATAATGATACAAGTCTTCGGAATTGCATTTGAAGAATAGGATGTCACACCTATCCATCAACTTCCAAAAATCTTACAAAAAGTGAGCTTTCTTTTTACAATTATTTTCTTAGTATTTCTTTTCACAAAAATTCCAAACGTTAGAAAAACCCACGTCAAAGCGCCTAAAACCACGCAGCCAATACTTTCGAAGTGGTTTGAAAACAAATAATCCTTTATGGCCACACATACTCGCAGAAATAGTATATACAGTTAGAGGTGTTAAGAAGCCAGATTTCTGTGAAATTTGCTTTCGTAGCTTCGTAATGATAAATGGGATGCCACTAAATACCCGTTGACAATTGATTTTTCACGGCACGTGTCGCGAAGTGGCCTATCTCTGGCCTACAAGTATGTGGTAAATCGTGAGTTCAACTTGTCAAAATAATAAAATAATAGTTTCGCTAGATTTTGCCAAGTATTCCGTGGCAAAGTGCCAGCGGCAAATACGAAAACACAAATATACATTTCGTGGGCGTCTAAATGAATTTCGAACGTCGGCGCTCTATGTATGCAAATGAGGTGTTTATGAATTTCCCCTGCGTGTAAAAGCTTTCGGAAATTCACGAATCCGAAAAAACATAGTAATATTTTATACAACAATACTACTTGCTAGTGTACCATTGTTGCTGTTTTGCTTATTAGAAAATTCTCATTTTATGCACTGTGGCGGCATCTATGAGAGCTTACGCGTTGAAAGTTTTTCCGGAAAGATCATAATTAATATTAAAGACAGATGACGCTGAGGGTGTTGGCAAACTTAAAAAATTTGGGACGTTAACTTTTTCAAAAATATTTTTAAAGCTTTAAAGCACCTTTGCGATCGTTTTTTGCAGCTTTTCGTCACTGAATGAAAATTGAAATACATATGTGTATTTTATTACAAAAAGAAATAGTCTTATCTAAAACAATTTTAATCAAACAAATGTATTTACTACCCACACGGAGAAAAATATCCGCAATATTTCTAAAAAAATTTCAAAAAGTACTATGATAGCGGTTAACGTAGCTTCTTAACTTGATATTGCCGTTTTGTTGCGAATTTTTTATTCTCTTGCCGATGATAACATGAAATTAGCCTTGATTAATCTAGTTTAATTTCTATATTTTGGCAGCTTATAATAAACAACGATAAGCGATTTGTGCTGTGATGTCTACCGTACTGGAAAGTGATGTAAAATATATTCCAGAATATTTCTAGTACAATTTAAATATCTTGGGAATTTTTTATGACCAATTGTTGGGCAATTCGCCCATTTCACAGTTTTTTAGGGAAAGTTTATCACCTTCCGATTATTTATCAAAAAAATATTGACCCTAAAGCCGGTTTTGTTACATGACTTATTTGGTGAAGCTTTGAAAAATATATTTTCCCAGCTCGGACAGATCACCGTTTCAAAAGTTCATAAAAAATCTTACCTCTTTAACATTATTTGCTTTTCTACCCTTGGACGTTTACACATTCCTCAAATAGCTATATTGCTTGCTATAAAAATGCTAAAGATGCCTGTCGGATTCAATAAAAAAATTTCATACTTTTGATATTACATATTTAAATAGGATAGAATGCGAAACACCTATTGTCTAAAAGTGGCTAGAATGTGAACTTGAAGTTTTTCTTCTAAAATGAAGAAAATAGATTCTGATAGATTTAGGATTTGTGTCAAATTGTCAGCGTATTTATTACCCACATGTGACACAAATCCCCATATCCACGTTCATCGAAAAATCATCTTCTCAGACGAAACTCATTCCTGATTTAATGATTTCGACAGCAAACAAAATTGTCGATACTGGGGTGAGTTAAAACCTCGTGATTTCAGGAAACGCGTGGATAACGAGTTTTTCAATAGGGATCCTACAAAAGTAGATCGGTAGGGGCAGCAAACTACGGCATATTTTTCCCGTTCTTTTAACTAACTCTCTTCAGTAAGGTTTGTAATTTCATCATGGAAACTTACACGATCCGACAACGATCGAAATTATTAAAATTAACTACCGAAATTCGAAACCAGTGTTCTCAACTTTAAGAGCGCTACACGTATTTATGGTCGTCATAATCGTCCCGTCAGATCAACAATTGATCGTCTGGTGGAAAAATTTTAACCTACAAGCACAATACAAAATGTCGGCCCGCCAGTGTGACAATGAAGTGTACCAAGTGTGGAGAGTGTTGCTGTCGCTAGTGCATCAAGAAGAAACAAATCAGTCTCTTACACGACGTTCTCAAGCGTTGGGCATCTCTCTGACGCAGTTGTAGCGAATTTTACGAAAGGATCTTGAACTACATCCTTACAAGATCAATTTGACACAAGACTGAAGCCGCTTAAGCACCAGAATTGTCGTATGTTCGTGAACTGAGCTGAGCAACACTTTGAAAATGATCTTCAGCGATGAGGCTCATTTTTGGCTGAATGGCTTCGTCAATAAGCAAAATATGCATTATTGGTTAGGCAGCAATCCACACGTTCTCCATGACTCATCATTGCATCACAAAAAAATTACGGTTTGGTGCGGTTTATGGGCCGGCGGCATCATTGGACCGTACTTCTCCCGAGTGGATGTGATGATCAAGACCGACACGTTATTGTGAATGGGAATCGCTACCGCTCAACGATAACCGAATATTTTTTACCCGAATTGGATGATACAGACTTGGACGATATGTGATACCGACAGGACGGCGCAACAAGCCACACAATCGACTTCCAGAAAAATCTGGTCTTCTTCAAGCGTGCCAGTGGTGACCATGCAAAAGAATTCGTGTTCCATACCTAATAGCATCGAATGTACTTTCACTGTAATAAATAATTTCATTGACATCCTAAAACGTGTTTTTTTTATTTAAACAAAATTTTTTAGCGCTTTTATCGAAAAGTCCGTTATTATTGTCCAAGTCAATGCCATAACTCCCGAACATTTTGTTCAGATCGAATACTTTAGCTTGACATAACTGCCATATAAACAAACTTACAAAAATCTAGTCAAAAATCTTTTAATGACCTTTAATGCTATTAGTATTGCGTCTGAGTATTATAGCTTCGATGCAACCGAAGTTTTGCTTAATTCAAATAGTTTGTTCCCATTTGGTAATCGCTATTTTTAGAACCCGGTTTGGTAACACTGCTTCAGAAAATATAAACATCAGGTGCTGTAGTCTTCAAAAATCTTTCCTTACTTCGAATATATTGCAAATATATATTTTTCTAAATCTAAACTCAAAATCAGTATTTTATGGTGTCATAAAAATGTATGTTCCTCTTCTTGCTACCAGACTCCGAGTTAAACTGAAGGCATATATAATATTTTTTTACTCAAAACAAAGTTCCACGAATAATTTATTCAAATAATAGTAATAATAATCATCATAAAAACATGTAATACTATTGTTATATAAGCATAAATAATGACAAATTCGGCACATAAATGTAAAATTATATCAATTTCAAATTGGCTTAATTGCTGCGTAATAAAATAGGCTCTCTGCTTGTATATGTACGTATGTATGTATAAGTATGTATATAGCTTGAGTATTTTTTTCATTGCAAATAAATTCGAAATTTTCCATTTGACACCAAAGAAAGAGAAATTAAACACACACATTTACATTTTCAGCAACTTATAAGGCTGTGTCTGTGCGCATGCGTCTGCGTTGAGCATGAATTTGAAGCACAATTAATACATTAACACATGTTTTTTCACTAACTGCTTATAATATAACGAAAAGTCTGCAAAACTTTAGTATATTCCGTATGCATTATATTTAAAGATAGTTGCCACACATTTTCCAGTGTGTACTTGGTCGAATTTTTCTCAATTTACTGCCTTGGCTCGAATTCATAAACGCTTGGCTTGCACGAGCAGCTGTCCGGAAGTGGTGGCTGTGCCCAAAGGATTCGTGGCGGTGCAGGCATAGACACCGGCATCATCTGTTGTGAGGGTTGGAGAGGCGGGAGATTTAATATACATATGTATGTATTTATTTCAAGAGTGTGTATGTGTGCATATTTACCTGGATATGCCTGTGGTATGGTCAGACGACAGACACCATTACGGTACTCAATAACATACTTAGCGCTGTTCTGCAAGGCGACGCCATTGCGACTCCATGTCACATTCGCTGTAGGATGCGATTGCACGATGCACTCGAAGCGTGCGATTTGACCCAACATAACGGCGTATTCTTTCAGTGGCTGCGAGCAAGTTAAAAAGCGTAGAATTTTTATTACTTTCTGTTGCTATGGAATTAATTTGAAATGAGCTCGCTGTGGCTACACTTACCGTTATGAATTGTGGCGCGCGCTTCGGGTAATCGTCGCGATTAAGGTGTGCGTTAACGGGTACATCCGATGGCAGTTCTGTTGCTGTGATTTTTTGTGAGATATTTGTTTGAAAATTATATTTATTTTTTGTTTGTTTGGGATTCTTTTAATGCAAGTTAATAGTTTGGCACTCACGACATGAACTTTAGAATATATATTATTCATATAGCATTCACTGATTGTAACACAGATTAACAGGCACGAGCAGTAACACAAAGTTTTTGTGTTTTCTGTAATTATCAAAAATAAACAGTACAAAATACAAGCATTAACGCAAGCTGCATGCAGGCGGGGAAGCGTACCGTAGAGCAACGGTTTGGCGAATGCGTAGCAAAAATTAAAATAAAAATCTTGTTATTAAAAATATCATATGATCTTGCAGCAAATGTTAAGCAAGCATATTTAGAAATAAGTATTTGAAATTGTACCGGATTTTTGGTATATTTTTATTCGCAAATTGTTAAATTTTGGGCGAGCACATTAAAAAAACAAGTAGATTTATTTGTACCGTTTTTAGGTAAATTTTTATTCAGTAGGTAATTCATTCGTTTCACTAATTGTAAAATTTTCAGCTAATGTAATAAAAACTAACGGCACAATTGTACCATTTTTCTGTATATTCACTTTCAGAAATTTTAAAATTTGAAGCGAGCATATAGTAAATAAAAAATAAATTAAAAAAGGCGATCTTAGCTAAACATCTATTACTTATATAAAAATGTATTCAGGTAGGTAAATAAACTTGAATTCATGTGTACCATTTTTCGGTATTTGTTACTACCTTCACTAAATAATGCACACAGGTAGGTGTTTACATCCTCCTGTGACCTGTTTTTTTTTTGCATACTTATTTAAATATTTATACATATTATCCAGTAAATTTCAGAATAGTGTCAGGGATATAGTGGCATTTCTAAGGATTCTTTAACTTAGTGCAATTAGAGTTAGTTAGGAAAACGTCTCCAAAACGATTGGACTGATTGAAATTTCATATGACCCTTTGGGAAGCCGCCATTTGATCAGAAATCAAAATTTAAACTAGTTTTTTGGCCACAGTATTTTTATTTTTTATTTTTTTTTGTTTTTTTTTTTGTTTTTTATTTATTAAAACCTTTTAAATATATTTGCCAGGTAATGATTGAAGGAATTTTTTAAGCCACTCTTTGGTGCAAATCAAAATTTTGACTGGACTTTTAACCACTCGTATTCATCTATTATTATTATATTTTTTCGCAACTTTTTTGAATTTAAGAAGTTTTTAAACACGCAAATCTTTCTCGTCGCAAAAATCACCTTTTGGGAGGTCTTCTTGGAAGTCGATTACGGGAACAAAGAAATACAATTTTTTCTAAATAAAATGTCTCTTAAAAAATCAAGACTTTTTTCTGACTTGCAATTGTATATAGCTTCTTAAGTTTAGAAACACATATCTGATCGGGATATATGTACATTATGTTTCTGAGACTAAAAGCCTAAAATAATCACAAAATAGTGGGGACAGCAATAATTATTTTGTTACCCATAACTTTGATAAGAATCATTTAAAGCTATTACCGATACATCGAAATTAAAGCAAATAATAAAAGCATGCGCAAGCTATTCAACAAACTCAGTATAGAAAATCAGGCAAACACAACAGCTTACTACAAATTAATGTAAGCGAGCTGCAAAAGAACACACAAATTTTTAAAAAATATATTCTTTTGGAGCGCACTTGCCAAAATATAATACTTTTTCCATATATTAATCATGTCTATGGTTTCTTTTCTTTTCAGGTAAGACAACAACTATTTTTACAACATCAATTTGGGTAAACTTCTTAGCGGATCTATAATGGAGTTTGAGGATTTGATTTACCAAGGCGGACTGGGAATTGTCATATTACAACTAAAACTAGCGACGACCGATTATCATACGATGATTATGGGCAACTATAAAGCGTATGTAGTTCTTTGACTGACGAATCTACGGAATTATATAGCGGAAAAGTATACTCGTTTTTAATCCAATGAGGATTCTCAAAAAATGTATAAAAACGATAGTTTTTTTTTTTAGCATTGAAGTGAGTATTTTAACTAGTAATCATCCAGCTGAGGAAAGAACGGGGCGGCTTTTTTGTTGTTAAAATATTATAAAGAAGCGATAGGCAATGAATATTATGATGATGGCGAGTATAATACAATGATAACGGTGTATTTGAGTAGAATTATCGCCAAAGAAGTAATGAAATGAAACATCTTTTCGAGTATATACAAATTTGTATATATTAATGTAGTAGATGTAAGTGTATGAGTTCACTTAGAGCAAGCTTGGCTTGAGAGAAGAAGTGCTGCGCTTGATTACTTTTAGCGATCAGTGTAATTGCTTGGTTTGTGCAAATCGCTGATTGCCAGAAAGTGCGACATTCCATATTAACCGCCTATACGGCGCGAATGCATAAGACATTACAACAACAATTGGTTAATACAACATCCATTTTTGTGACTTTGTAATACGAGTAGCAGAGAGAGAGTATGATGATCGAATGAGATAGCTAGCTAGTAGTGTGAGGCGTTCACGTTCGAGTACAATCAATACCTGTATTTAAATACGACAGACGATTCAGTGGCTCATTATCGTGTAGACGATCGATATTTATATCGATAACTTGTGTGTTGGGTAGGCTATAATGTTTCTTGAGTCTATGCACACCATTTGCAGCACCACCGCCGCTGACACTGTGAACACCCGACGGCGCTGGACTACGACGACTCGCGCTGCCGGTGTCCGAGTAATAACCGCTCTGAGCTGATGCTGGACGCGCGTACGGTACACTGAGTCGCGTTGGGGTGAATGCGCGTGTCGGTGTGGCTGCAGTGGTGCGTTCATGTTGCACCGGTATGACGAGCTCATCAACGCCACCACTTAAAGGGTATGGTGACTTACGACCACTATGTAACAACTGTTGAGTGGGTGTACCGGAAGCGTGACGCAGTGGCAGTGCTGACGACGAGCTATTCCATTGGTTGCTTACGAATTTGTGACCCTCGCCCGGGAAGAGTATACCGAATTCATAGCCAAAATCATATTTAAAGTAAATTAGACCGGTGTTGGGATCGACACATTTTGTACCTTTTTTGTGTGGAGATAAACGTAGTTAGACACGTAGATTTTTGGATGGGGCAGTTGGTTGGTTGGTTGTGGGTGCAGAGTGAGAGAGACAGTGTGTTTTTGTTGTAAATAAATAAATATAATATAAATAATATTATGATATATAAAATATATGTTTGAAAATAAATATTATATGTAATAAGGGAACAAAACGAAACATTCCAGTTTTGAAAATCGGTAAATATAAATTATTGTATATATGCGTGTGTTAGTCGGGGAAAATCGTAAAACTCGCAAGCTAATTTCGAATTTTGAAAACTGTAAAAAAACTGTATAATTCAGATACCAATTTGCTATAGTACATACACCAATAGACAAAAGTATTCATCACTTTGCTGTGGCAATAAAAAAGTGGAAACTTTTATGAAATGGTTTTGATATATCTGATATATTTATATTATATAGAACTCGATAGCACCTTTGCGACTTGATAGCTCAATATTTGTAGTTACTACCGCTTAATAGAAAAAAACTTTATATGAAAAGGGGTCGTAATTTTTAACCGATCGCAACTATTTTTCTATATAGTAATATTACAGAAAAAATATTCGACAGTTTCGAATTTCACTTCGGTAGCTTTACAGTTAGCTGACAAAACCGTTATATACGAAATGATCTCGGTATTCTACCCACCATGCGGTTTTCTTGTAGTTATGTTATTGTGTTGAATTTCATCGCTATGTCTTTACTCTTGCGCATACAAGCTCTGAGTAAGAAAACCGTTATATTCCCGATTTTCTAACGAGAATGATATTTCCTATAAATAGTCGTTTTATATGGCGAGAATTTGCGACCAAAGTGAGTTTCAGCTAGATACTTTCTTTATAGAGCCAGTATACATCAGAGGAATGATGTTCTATGATTCTGTCATTCCAATTTAACTTAATTCCGAGTTGTAATTATATGAAGCGATATAAGATGCGATTAACTCCGTAGTTAAAACTCTTAAAAAGACAGAGAAAGTTATGAAAGCAATGTAGATTCCGATACATTATTCTCACACTACCACTTAAGACTAAGTTTCGACTAATAGAATCCTTATGAAGGTATCTTTGAACTCAATTTCTGCAGCCAAGTCCAAATACTTTTGCCTACCGATGTATATACTCATAAACATTTGCAATAGAACGCCCTTTATTGTGGGCTTATATGCAAAACTCTACAACTACGAGAAGCTCTCATATTCGGTACTTACCGTATTGCGAGACGCGCGATTCGTCACGATATGCTTGCGGCTTGTTGTCACCCTCGCTGGGGGCACGCTTGAAACCCGGTCGGAAGGAGTGCGTAATGACTTTCGGTTCAGCGCTGCCATTATATATTTTCGTGGTCTTACTACTCTTCTGCTGCATATCACTGGTGATGTCACTGATGAACTGATGTGACTTTTGCAAGAAGGTCGAACTCATCTGCTTGCCTTGTTGATCGATTTGCGACTGTATGTAACCGTATTTAGGTGGAGAACCGACTTTCAAGTTCATATCGTCACGTGGAAAGCGTTTCTCGACAACCGTAGCATCAGGCTGTAAGGTCTGATAACGCTGCTGATAGCTGGAGCTAGTGCTGCTCTTCATGGACGAGTGACGATTTAGCGACTGAGTACGCTGACTGGTCGCGCTGAGGCTACTACCGCGTTGTGAACGCAATTCGTTAGGGTCGATTTTTATTTTTGAAGGCATTTCGGGACCGTGATCGAACTCCATTGGTGAGAGTACACGTTCATAGGCGCGTGGCACGCTGCAAGCGCGTCCCATTTGTGGCGGTTCGACATGCCTAAAGCGCAGCGGACCATTTTCGCCATGTGGCGTCCACAGAGGACGTATCTTCGCATTCTCTATTTCGCTATCATAATCGCTCTCACGGAATTCGCCCGGTACGAACTTAGTCGGTGTAGGTGGCGGTGGTACACGCATTTGTTGTGTTGGCGTGTAGCGACTCGGTGATGGGCTGTAGGGGAACGGCTCGAGTGGTGTGCTCACTTGACGTTCCTGTTGTTCCTTCTGGCTGTCGAAGTGTATGACGCGCTTGGTCTGCTGCATATTCACCACACGCTGGCAAGTTTCGGATGATTCTTTCATGTGCATAATATTTTTAGTTTCGGTCGCCATTTTAGCCATATGCAGCGGTGTGCCGGCAATGGCGTTGTAGTAAAGCGCCGGTTGTGGGCGTGGCTCATATCTTGGCTGTTGCTGTTGCTGCTGTTTTTGCTGTTGTTGCTGTTGTGTGGCAGCGATAAACTTGGCGGCCACTGGTTTCGGTTTGTATACCTGTTGTTGTTGCTGTTGCGTTTTTTGCTGCTGGAAGTATTGTTTCTGCTCCTTGGATTCGGTCTTGATTTCATGTCGTACTTCCTTTTTGATGGGCTCGAACTTCTGTCGCGGGTAAGTGCTCACCGCTGGCGGTGTGGGCTCGAAATCCATGGGCGATGGTGTCACCACCACAGCTGGTGATTTATGTCCATTAGTCAGGTGTGATTTTGGTGTTGGCGTTGGTGGGAAGACGACACGGTAGCCCTTGATCTCGTTGTCCGATTCTTGTGTGCGTGAGACGGAGCGGAAACGTTCCTCGACTTCACTGCTGTAGTCGCTGAATTCGGCTGGTGTCTTACGCTGTGCCGGTACGGGTGTGACTGTCGGTGTTGGTAACTTCAAAGGCACTGATTGATATTTAGGTGCGCTAATATTGCTAATGTTGCTTATATTGGAGGCGTTATAGTAGCTGCTGCTCATGCTAGATACGCTCTTATAGTCCTGTGAAATGATTTGAAAGAAATAAAGGTTAGCCATCAGCGATACGCTAAGTTTTATAGTAAGCTGAGCTTTTAAAACGGCGAAAAGTAACAAACACCAATCAAAATGAAAATAAAATTTATTATTGTTGCAGGACTAAATAGCGTGTGAGAGCAATGTAAGTAAATTATGAATAATATATTTTCCTTTATAATTGAAAACTTGCGCTGTGCTAATACAAAATTGTTCAACTGTTATATCAAGAAGACGAAAAAAGGTCAAAATTAAATTGCTGATAACCTCATACTGAAACCGCATTAATTGAATCTCGTGAGACTTTTCACCCACTCCATGAAAGCTATGTTCAAAACTGAAAGCTCAATTTTTTGAGCGGAATTCTTGGCCCTGAGAAAGCACCAAGGGTACCTAATGATTTCATGAAAGTCCAAAGAAAATTATTCTGTATTTATATGGTATGTTCGCTGGGTGGGGTGGGTAAAAAAAGGAATATTTTTTTTTCTTTATACTCTGAAAATTAGGTACTTAGACAGCTTTTAGAAATTGCTCCAAGCATGAGCTCTTAATTATAACGGGTAGGTCCTTCACCTCACATCTGTTTTTTCTTGCTCATTATTATCTAATATAAAAGAATTCATATCTCGCTTCGAACTATTTGAATAAATATCTCGATTCATAGATTTTGAAGAATATTGAGTGTTCTATAAAATGGACTTTTGTACCCACACAATGCTGAGTTTGTCGACCGTTAACCTCTTCCAATCATCCACAACGACTTAGCAAAAGTTTTAAAACAAGATAAAAGCATGAAAAGCTTTTTTGGTTTCGGAAGGGCGACATAGGCACTATTAATACAAAATCATTCCAGAACTGTTCCGTCGGCGAAACCTGGTCCTTCCTACTTCAACTAATTTTCAGATTTTACCGCTAGCATATTGATCAAAGTTGTGATTATGCGGCTGTTGCCAGTCTAAGTCTTCATTCGAACAAGCTGAGTGCACTTCAGATGTTTGTGGATGAGTTTAACGCATTTATTCGCGATTTATGATAAGTTCAAAGCTTTTAGTCGGAATTTTTGATGAGTTCAAGGCTTGTGGGTGCATTTTCGCATTATGACTTTTAGATACTTCAGAGAAGTGATCTTTACTTCAACAATGAAAAATTCGTTTAATCCTAACTAATCCAAAGGCCTCATTAACAATATCTATTATATTCAAAAATCTGTTTGACTATTTTTCTTTGAAAACTAATGGTTACTTGCAGCCCACCAGTTATCTTTGATCAGTCATATAACCTATATATTGGTTATTTGATTTTATAGTTAAATATATTTTTCTGCTCGCAGCTTACTTAAGCAAGTTTGCTAATAATAAATCATAAAAATATGATATATAAAACAAATAATATACATCCATAAGTAAATATGTTCGTGATGAAATCTCTATTTTTATATGATGATGAACTTCAAAAAAAAACATGTGACAACGTGCATGACATGACTTCTTGGCATTCCCAACCATGCAATGGTATTTATAATTTAATGGATTAGTCTTTTTATATATTTATATATGTATATATGTATATTTATTAGTGCTTAATATATGATATTAAAGAATTCGCAAATGAGTCCAATTGCTTAAAGCGGCTTATTTATAGGCGTGCAACTGCTTGCTGTAGCATACTTTTGCGCGTAACCATAAACTATTCATAATCATATTATACTTGTTTAATGCAATGCGTGTTTGATGATGCGCTTTCTTGACTACTTAATTGTAGTAATGATATTTGCGGCTATTTATGGGTTTTAGTGCATTTTTTGTTTTGCGTTGTTTTTTACAATGGATGCTATAAATGTAGAATTGATGATAATGCTTGCGGATATTACGAGGCAACAAAGAACGCTAAATGCCTGAAAGCAAATACAGCGAAGCTTATACATAATTTTTTCTAATAAAAAATAAGTTTAAAATCAAAATTCAAAAGAATTCATAATTTACAAAAGTAAAAAATTAGATATAAAATAAAATGAAATTTTTAATATAAAATAAATTTTTTGCTAATTATAGCTTTTCCAATGTTAATGCACAAACTAAATGTAAATAAAAATATACAAATTTACTGGTTTACAAGAACAAAAAGAAAAAGAGGTACACGTTTATTATATAACACGTATCTAAATCATTCTGAAGCTGAATTTACTTGATTTCTACGACGATTTTGGAATATTATATTTGGGTTTTAAATGATATATTATTTAGAAAAAAATAAAGAAAAGTTTAAATAAAAAATAAGAAAAATAATCAAAAAATTTAGAAGTAATTTTCATACTTTTTTCGATTCTCGAACTTGGTTCAGTTTAAAAATATTTTAAAAATAGTTCAGTATTCCCATACAAATAAAATAAAATCAGCTTCAAAAGTTATATTCAAATCGGTGCACAACTTTAATACATACATACAAATTCGTAAATACTAGCACTACATACAATTGGCAACTAATTTTTTTTCTTTTTGGCACTGAATGAACCCAGTAAAGTAGTGAGGAGAATCTAAGTAAAAATTACTGACTTATAAACAAAATACCATATTTTAACGGATCCTCTTTAGGGATTATATGCGTATGTGAATTTAAAAAAATTGTTTTACGCCGCCGTACATATCGTTACCGGAAATGCAAAATAACGTGACATCACTTTTCATAAGCTTTGAAGCGAAGAAAGGAATACAAAAGAAACGACTCAAATTGACACAAAATTTGAGTTTTGGTTTTAAAATGGTTACATTGGTTATCATACACCCATATTGAAACAAAATATGAGTTTTGGTTATAAAATGATTATATATTGGGAATTATAACAGAAAGCGATTTTTTATTTTTTCTTTGATGATATGTTGGTAGATATATTTGGAATATTTCGGCATATAGTTTTGGGGATGTGAACGTATTTGTAAAAAACTTTGAATTTATGCTACTAACTCGAAAAGTTGTTTTGAGAGCCATTGAAGAAAATTTTTCGTTGAGTCGATGAACTTGAAATTTTCGCACGTCCTTTATATTGAATTTTTGCTAGTAATTATGAATTTTTAAATCATATTTTCACAAAAATACCAGCTGTATTTTTGCAAACCGAAATTTGGTCAAAAATTCAATTTTTTACTCGAGCTTCGCTCATTGCCTATATTCATCTATAGCAATGTTACTTTTACAACTTTTTGGTTTCTGGATTTGATGATTTAATGCAGAGAAATTTTCCTCACTGTCACACACCATTTTTTTTTGGAACATCTCCTAGAGATAGGCGACGAGATCTAGGAAATCCAAAAAATTTCAAAATTAATTGCTCATGGCAAATTACATTATCTATTTGTAAGTGGCTATAAGTCCTAATATCTAAACCATCCTTCATATTTATGTAACTTTCTTCTTCAAACTCTGGAGAGTAGCGTATCGAACAAGCAACTGATATATATCACATATGCCGGCATAAATTAATAAAGATAGAAGATAATCATTTATACCATCTTGATGAAGTAAGTTCATAAATATTTCCACTAAACACGTTACACTGTAAAAAAATTTACCCTTTTACATTATATTTTTATAAGAAAAAACTGTGGTGAGAAATGAGTTTTAATATCTCACGGAGCCGAGCCTGCTTAAGGAACTACTTTTTAGATGCGGTGAAAGCGCAGAAAGCTTAAGACAATCCACCACCGTTCTCACAACAGTCAGGTATACTTAACCGGAACAGTTCAAGTTTTTTTTATCAGGTCAAGGACTGTCAATATTTTAGAATCTCACCACTGAGGAAGACAATACTCACATTAGAGTTTGAAAGGTCCTTAGTATAATTTTTTATAAATTATGAATATAAAATTTCGCTGATTTTTCCATCGCTAAAATTATTTTAATTAGTAGAATATTTGTATGTATTCGTACAATATAAAAGTTAATTAATAATTACAAAATATGGATTTTTAGAGGCGATATTCGAATTATAAATATATGGAAATATGCAATATCCCACAATCGGCCATGCTTTTGACCTCGCCGCCGCCATTAATAGCCTTCACCACATAATCTTTGGCCGAGTCACTGGATTGTCCTTAGTTGTTATATACAAAAATTTATATCTATTGGCCCTATGGTGAAATTATTTTGAATTCATTTCATGAAAATATCAAAAGTATTGAATTTGAAATGAGTTTTTCGGAAATTGGACAAAACTCTTGGTGTCTGACTTTGATAAATATTTAAGAAGTAGCCTAAATGTAGGCCTTATATTGTCGAATGATAAATGCGTAGAAATGGGCGTTAGTTCTATCCGACTCACTTAAAAATACATATAAGGGGCTATACTGCTTTGACATACAGTAATCTAATTTTCACTCTGATATCTAAAAGATCTGAGAAAATTCACAAACCAAGAGGTTGGTACTTAATATATGGTATGTTTTCTAATGAGAAAAGATAGATATATTTGAATTATCAGGGTTTTTTAGTTTTGAGATCCATAACCATGCCTGTTTATGCACTAAAAGACGTATGAAATTATACACAAGTGAACTCACACTGCTCTGTTGATTTTATCAGTGCCAAAATGTACAAATAAATAATATACTAATTTAATGCGATAAACCATACACTAAGTTAACATAAATATTAAAAAAATCAAAAGTTTCACGTTAGAAACAAGTTGGTGGTAGCAACATAACAACATCAATAACAACAACGATAACTAGCGAACCTTCTCCTCACGCCTGTACTCATTCTTGTCCGAGTACTCCTGCTTCTCGTGACCGCCCTCTTCCTTGCTGGTATAATAAATCGAAGCTGGCGGTTGCTTTTCCAATTGAGGCTGTTGGTAGAAAGTTTGGGCTGCGGCTGGTGCTGGAGCTGGTGTGAATTGTGGCGTGTATTGTTGTTGCTGTGGTGGTGTTTTGAACACTGATGTCATTGGCGCTTGCGGCAGCTGATGTGTTGATTTCGAACTGGAAGTTGATTCGTAAAATGAACGACTCTCCTGATGGGTCGATTCCATTTTACGGTAACTGGAAATATCTTCAGTATCGGCTGCATAACCGCTTGTCTTGAATGTATGATGAGTTGTGGGCACACTTGGTGTGCCAACCAAACCTTCTGGTACACTCTTGCCAGCTGGTCGGAATGAGGCTTCATCCGATTCACTGCCACTATACTTCCAACGATCGCTTTCGTAATCACTCTCATATGTTTGACCAACAGTCAGTTTAGTTGGTATTACTGGCGGTGGTGGCTTATAAGTGGAGGTTATTTTAGGGGCTTGCAGCGCGGTTGTTGGTGTGAGTGTAGGCACTGACATTGGTAACACCTTTGTGGGGCCTTGTTGCAGATTTTGTTCTAAAGTTTTCTCCATTGTCTCGACCAAAGATTGACGACGCACCTCCGGTTTGGGTGCAAAACAAATCTCTGGTGGTGAACCGGGTACCAAATGTATATCATCTAACGGTGTTTTCTCACGCTGCGGCGTTGTGGGTACATGAATCGCTTTACTGATCTCTTTCACCAGATAGGGTGCGCTCAAATCGGGCGCTGGTGTTGGCACTTTTTGTACCCTAATCTCGTGGTGCGCCACTTTCGTATCGCTCTCCTCTTCTGCTTTATACTTTTGCTCCAACTCACTTGTAGTGCTCTCGTAACCGCTCAAATTACTAGGTGTCCACAATTTTGACATGGCTACACCCTCCGCGGATGGTTTAGGCGACGGTGAACGTGTGAATTGCTGAGGTGCTGGCAGTGTAGCCGCCGGCCTTATGATCGGTTGCCCATAATCGACTTTGACCTCCTTCGACATGGTGGACTCATGTTTAAATGTCTGTGAGACGGGCAATAACGGTAGTGTGCGTACACCGCCGGTCGGTGGCTCTTTTTGTGACTGCTGTGATGCTTCTAATATTTTAATACGATCGTTAATCATTTGTGGTTTGGCGCTTGCGGTGTCCAACTTCGGTATAAAGCAGATTTCAGGTGGTGAACCCGGTGTAAGATTCAAATTTTTGAGATCGTCTTCAAGCGTTGCTGACTGCGCCGTGGCACCGCTCGGTCTCGAGATCGTCAATGGTGTTGTGCGTTTGTTGACCACATTAACCTCTTGTTTCTGATATCTTTCGCCCGGTGGCGCAGGCTGCGTGCCACCTAGACTCTCAATTTTCTTAAAGAAATCGAAAGATGAGGATTTCTTCTCACTCGTTGTGCTCTCGAACTTGGAAGTTGATGTCGTTGTGGTGGCTGATGTCAGCAGCGGCGTTTCCCCTACACCTTTGTAGCCGCCGTCGATTTCTGTGCTTAGCGTGGATTGGAATTGTGATTGCTGGGTTGTTGTGGTGGGGGCAATGTTGTTAGCTGTCGTATAGGGTTTGGGTGGTACTTGCGGCGGTGTTTGTGTGGAGCCCGTTTTAGAGCGTGTGCTATCGGTGTTGGTCGATGCCGATTTCAGGTGCTGCCAATCGGGCAGTTCAGTGTTGGTGCCGATGTTGGTCGCTACGGTTGGCGTCTTCGGGCGTTCACTCAACGCGGGCAGATCTAAGTACGCTTGTTTGTGTTCTAGACGCATTGTTGCCTCGGTGGTGCAACGATGCTCAGTTACTATTTTCGACTCAGATAAGCCATGCAGATCGGATGCGTTGGAAATTTCGGTTTGTGTCGTTTCAAAGGACGGTGGCTCTTTAGCGAAGGTCTAAAGGTGGTTGGATGGTGATTGGTCAGCGATGGATATTTGGATATTCAGTGATGTTTTTATATTTTTAGTTCATGTATTGTCGGGTGGTTGAACACACAGTTTTTCAGTTTATTGGGTTTTGGTGTTAAATGGATGCATGTGAAATGGGTTTTGATGCAGAATTTCGTACGTTGATGGTTTTTGTTTTTTAGATTTTTGATTTCAACATAAAACCCCATAAAGCAATGAGAGAAGCAGTTGGATATAGACAGACATTTTTTTAAGCGAAAATGCGAGTCGAAAATCGAACAATTGAATTTTATTGGTAACGTTGGCGAAAAAACAATGAGAGAAAAAGTTTACAATAAATTTAAAATTTAATTATGTATTATATGTAATATTAAATATCAATCGATATTATTTATAAATCCAATTATTATATGTATTGGTCAATATTTCTATGCATACAAATGCAAAGGGTGACATGTTTTCTGTTTTATTAATTTAAAGTAATAAATAATAATATAAAAAATATGAAATAAATTCAATATGAAATTCATGTGTGAATTCCTTGTCATTTAATTATTTAGACTTTGTGAAAGTGTGTACATGCAGACTTACTTCGGTTTTCAGTTCAGCTGGCGTTTCGTAGACAATAGTCTTGACAACCTCCTGTAGACGTTCTGGTGATGGTTCCAATATCGCGCAATCGGCAATGCTTTTGGCCTCGCCACCGGCATTAGTAGCCTTCACCATATATTTGCCAGAGTCACTGGATTGTCCTAAATTGTTATATGCAAAAATTATGTCATTAAACTAACTCAAATACTTCTAGGAGAGATGTCAATAGAATAGATCAATAGATAGATGCATAGATAGATAGAATAGATATTTAAGAAAGATTATTTGCAAAATAAGACTAGAAAGTCAAATTATTTTAAATGCTTTTCATGAAAATATCAAAATTTGTTTATTTGAAATGATTTTTTCGAAATTGTGACAAAACCTATGGTGTGTGACTTTGATAACTATTTAAGAAGATGCCCAAATGTAGGCAATATTCCTTATAAAAAAAAAAAACATTATGCGCTATAATACTCCCCACAAATATCGAAGATTCCTTACAAGAACTTTGATCGGTATGTTTTGTATGACAGTTATAGATTATAGATTCCATCTAAAGAATTTCTTCGGAGCTTGCATAGTTGCCTTGGACAGTAACACATGCTAAATTTAGTGAAGCTATCTCATCAAATGCAAAACTTTTCCAAATCATTTTATTTCTATGGTTATGTTTGTATGAAAGCTATATACTAGAGGTGTTCGATATCAGCCGTTCCGACAAATGAGCAGCTTTTTAATGAGAAAATGACGGATGCAAAATTGCAAATCGATGTTTTGAAAATTGATATACAGACAGAGGGAAAGGCAGACGGATACCGCGAAATGGAATCAGCTCGTCAGACTGATCATTTACATATACTTGAATAATAGGGTCTCGGATCGAGATCTCAAAAAACTATGTAAAGACGATGGGACA
Organism: Bactrocera latifrons; assembly: GCF_001853355.1. Lineage (NCBI taxonomy): Eukaryota > Metazoa > Arthropoda > Insecta > Diptera > Tephritidae > Bactrocera > Bactrocera latifrons. The sequence continues at coordinate 275,553 of NW_017536163.1, read as the reverse complement.
GACAGACGCACATCGTTAAATTGAATCAGCTCGTCACAATGATCATTTACATATACATATATTGTATAGGGTCTCCGACGTTCTTTTGAGGCTTACAAAGATCGTGGCAGGGTACAATTAAAGGTTCGTGATTGTGATAAATTATTTACAAAACTGATTAAATGCAGGCAACGATCTTTATAACTAAAAATGCTACTGAATAAGCTACTCTGATAATTATGTAAAATATACCCCAAAATGAAGGCAACATATTATTTGATTTTTTATAATATACTCTCTTTCACACCTAAGTCAAACGAAATTAGTAAAAATAGATGTTTTTTCCTTTGATCCTCAATATAACTACTGAATCAGCCTATCCACTTACCTTTCTCAATAATCAGCTTGTAGGAGTTGCCCTGCGATAACAGACGATGCTGCGACACGCCCGCTTCTTGTATTGGTTTATCGTCTTTCATCCAAGTTACCGTTGGTTCCGGTAAACCGGTCACTTCTACTTCCATTATGATCTTTTCACCGCGTTTAACGACTTGCGCCTGCAGGCGCCGCCCAAAGACAGGCGGGAAAATGGTTTCTATTAAAAATAAATGGAAAAAATATTATTGATTTAATGATATTTTACTAGAAAAAAACCACTTTGGTACTACAAATTTCAAATATCAGAATTTTAAATTTAAATAAGTATAAACTTTTAAAGATAAATAAGGAGGAGATCGAAAAATATACGCTATCTGTCTGTATCTATTGTATAAGATTTATACATTTTATTTGACTGCCGTAAGAATTTATTCAAAACCAGGTGGCAACTTCAATTTTTGGGTCAATAAAAATGATGAAATTTCGTGTATATAATAAAATTTTAATTTAAATATAAATACAATTTTTAAATATTTTTGTTTTATTTGTTGGCAACACTGTAATATTTTTTTTTAATCTTGCTTAAAAGCCTGACCTATAACAAAATTTAACAATTAAATTAATTTTTATAAATTTAATTAGGTGGCCACACTGTAAAATAAAATTATTTAAAAAATGTATGTTTAAGCAATATTAAATAATAGCATATATTTATATGTTTCGATAACATGTAAAGTTTTATTTAAAAATAGGTGGCAGCTCTATTCTTTTTTGTCCATAAAAATTACGAAATTGCGCGAATATGCATATGTACAGTATTGGACAAAACTAAAGCGCCCCTACTATGGTTATGGTACGGCTCCAACTTAGCTGTTTCAGAATATAAAAGTAAATAAATGTAATATTTTGACGTTTTTCAATGGGTTGCTTATTAATTTTTAATAAAACAAAGCTTTTTCAAAATTACATATATAAGTTAAAACAACAAAAACATTTATGGTTTAAAAATAATATCTGAAAATTAAAAAAAAGTAGCAAATCCTTTATTTTGGGTGACCGAAACGCATATTTTAGGCATAGAAGAAATTAAATTATTTACTATATATCATGTTGTATGCCATTCCAAGCAATTTGTTCAGGTTTTAAAGGTTGATCCTTGGTTTTACAGTTTTTCCTATTTATTTTGGAATTAACGATCACCCATAAGTTCTCGACAGATTTGACATCGACTGATGCTACAAATCTAAAACATCAACTCTGTAACTCCACAACCAAGTGTTGCAATGCCTAGAGTTATGCTTAGGATCATTGTCCTGCTAGAACCACCATTATAGTGCCATATCCTATTCAGCATACGGCAGCATCCCGTTTTTTAAAATGACGGTCCTTTAGTCCTTTAGTCCATTTATTATATGAACAGGTCCAGTCCCATGCCCAGAGAAAGAGCTCCAGACCATAACATTACCATCGCCATATTTAATGGTCACAATATGATACTTAGGTTTGAGTCCTTGCCTTTTCAGCCTTTTCAGCCTTCTCAAACATCTAATGCCATTCGATTTTTTAATATTATATTTCTTTGATTGGGAAAGACTGTAGGATAAATTTGGGCAACCTTTTTGATCAATGAGTCGTATCATTATATAGTTTTTCGCTGTCTTCCTCAGCTGTGCCGAGAAAGTACATTGCCAGTTTGCTGAAATTTATTTATTAATCGGGGCACCATTCACCGAATATTTTTAACCAATTTTATATTGAGATAAACCATTTTTGCTAATCACTTATTATGTTATTTGTAAAGTCTGCTGAATTAGTATTTTCCGCTACTTTTGATTCTTAAACTCTAAATCGCAACTAAACAGTGACGACGTCAAAAATTTGTAACGGTTTATTGATAACGTCTTTAACGAATAACGTACTTTTACAGTAGCTTTGTACTATTTTATCTAACAAATATTAGGGGGTGCTTTAGGTTTGTCCAATACTGTATGTATATATGAAAGACTTCGTTTTATTATTAATTCATTCATTACTTTTAATTCATCAAACATTATTATTATTTATTAGGTGGCAACTCTAGAAAATCATATTTGTTTTAATTTGCTTAAAAATCTGATCTACAACAAATTTAAACATTAAAAAAACATGTATTTCTTAAATTTTGAGCATTTCTTCAATTAAAAACAGGTGGCAGCTTCTATATTTTCTTGCTTGCTTGTGAAAAATTATGAAATTTTCGTAAAATAATATTCTCGTTTAAAATACAAATAAAATACTTGTGTATTGCTAAATACAATATTTGGTAAACGTGCGAACCAACCGGCGCATAACATAAACGGCTCAAAAAGACTAAAGAAAATAAATAATTATCAATGGTGACTGATTCTGTAGAACATTGTATGCTGTTTACCCCAACATCATTGCCAACAATTGCTGCACCGCCGCCATTCAGATACAACTAATTTTTTTGCTTTATGTCTTGTTTTATTTTTTATTTTTTTTTTCCTTCATATTTGGTTTTTCACCTACATTATGTATGAAAATGCCAAAAATCATTAAATTCAATATGAAACGCTGAAAATGCTGCATTGCAGACTGTTATTCAGAGAATTTCAAGTTTGTTACGCTTTGCTATTCCTCTAAATTTAATAAACGCACATGCATATACATATACACAAACACGCATGCATACATACATGCATTCGTTTGTGCTGGCTGTGCCTATTTCCAACGCCAACATCATAGCCGTACATCGAGTGACGAAGGAAAAATGTTGAAATTTTTGGCAAATCGCCTCATAAAATAAACATTTTTTTTTTTTTTTGAAAACTAAGTGAAGAAGGAGATGATGATCATCATGTTGCCACTATGATATGTGTATGTAAATGGACCGTACATGTGTGTGGTCGTTATTGCTGAGCATTGATTTCGTTTGCAGCTCAACGGTTGAAGTTCTAACGCTGCATGTTCTTTTGCTCAGCCGGCTGATTGTGCAAAATTTGTTGCGTGTGGCCCTGAACCGTTTTCCCGCCACCCACTATTCGGCTTCCGACAAACATTCACTTGCGGAAAAAAACCATTAGTGCTGCTCCAAATTTCCAGCAGTGCTATTAAAATGTTTATCGATGAGTTCTTTCGAAGCTCTCCTAGACATATTCGTACACTGTGTGTCTAAAATATTCGTACTAATACTAAATCTGTTCTACATCGCAAAATGAAAAATTTAGTTTAGATTTAGAATCCGTTCTTCATCGAAAATCATATAATGATATACATATGTATCATCAATTTTGTTAAAGTTTTTCCATGATCTTTTATTTTTCGATGTAGAAGAGATTTATTGCTCTTCTCCACCCCACAGTCACACACAGTGTCCCATAACAGGAACTCAAATTTTGTCTCGATTTTGTCATAAAATTCATTATGATTATCTTTGAGCTCTTGCACCGCCTGAAAATTCATAAATCAATGCAGAGGGAAATCGATATCTAAAACTAATTGAACTCCTCTCATAACCTTTTAACTATATTCTTGCTAATTTTGAAAAGAGATCAGCGTTTTCAAGATACTTATATTGGGTCGATAACTATATTTGTGCGATCGTTTGTTAAAAAAAAAAACATATGCTTAGCATTACCCATCTGAAGCTATAATAGTTTTTCTGTCTTTGTGGCTATTTGCGAATTCCATCCGAAATAAACTGCGCCAGCTTGATGGCTAAGAATAAATCAATACAATTTTTGATACACCTGTTGGTAAACAGTATGCCAGTGAAGACGTTCCTCAACGGTCGGAACAAATAGTAGTCAGAAGGGACAAGGACTGAGCTATAAGGCGTCTGAGTGAAAACTTCCCAGGTACTGTTTTCGAAATAGTTTCGACGTGAGGCCCAACGTCGTTAAGATAACCTCAGTACCAGTGCATTTTTCGGAAATAACTCATTTCAATTTAATGACTTGTTGTCGGCTGCTTTCCTCATTAAGGGTTTTCTTGGTTATGTGACTTTGCCGTTGATTAGTGTGATTGACCAGGTTACATATTTGATTTTTCGCATTTAGGGCTGTAGTTTTTGGAATTGAATGTATAAGACAGCGTTTGAAAATTTTGAAATGGCTATTTGAGTGTCTCCAAAAGATTCTGCAACTCATTTCCTTTAGCAGCAAGGTTATGTTAATCTGGTAGCCACGCATAGACCAGTTTTGATCCCTTGAGATACCAGCCCCACTATTGATACCTCCTCAGCACCGTGGGGACACCATATGCTTACAACGTAGTCTTGCCAATGAAAGACAAGTGCACATTGCTTCTCTGGTGCCTTGTTCTAGACATTTTCTACAGTTTTCTCGATCTGTCAACCACATTCTTTGAAAGTATTTCGCCATCAGACAGTGACCAGTTAGTATTCCGATCATGTTCCTACTGTCCCTCCTATCGAGTGCCAGTAGGAATCTTGTGTACTTCCGATCTACCCTTTTGCAGATAACTTTTGTAGTTTTGCACGCATCTATCTCGTTTCATCGGATATTGATTTTCTTTACCGTGGCTCTGTCCAGATCGTCGTATAGATAATACAAGGGTTTCCCATTGTTGATTACGTTTTCGGGTGTTAGCCGTACACCATTCTTAGCAATCTCGTCTCCTGGCACCCAGGAAAAGTGAAGTTGCATGCTTCTGGCAACACTCTGCCCGCTGCCACCCTGCTTCTCAAGATTCTTCTGGCCGATATGCGATACGAGGTTACTGACTTGACTATCTAAGTAGATGTTGATTCTGGAATTGTCTGCAGGTGCATTAGAGGTCAGTTCCAGGGCTTTCGCAATAGCAAAGACCTCAGCTTAAAATATACTGCAGTGTTCCCACAACTTAAATGGCTTTATACCTAACTCTGGACAATATATTCCCGCACCAACGCCATCGTGAATTTACGGTCCATCTCTCTATACCATGTATGTTTAGAGTTTTGCGCGTAGCTAACATAACTATATGACAGCCATATTTTTCTATTAAACTTGAACCTTCTTTCCCAGTTGAAATGTGGGATCATGTTGTCGGTGTTTGCCCAACCAAACTATGGTCGAAACTTCTATATGTAAGTTGTCTACTCAGTTACTCAAAAATACCTATCATAGTCGAGCTCTACCCTTTAAGTAATTTAGATCCCGTTTTTACGGAGTAGCCCTTGATTGAAGTTTTTTTTTTTTTGTTAAATTTCTTCTTCTTTAGCGGGGTGTGTTACTAAAATGTCTTTGTCTATGTTTATGAGGATTATAGACTCAAAACCCTTTGCCTTATATCTCGATAGAGGAAAAACTAAATACCAGTATGTGTAGACGGCTTCGAAGCGTCGCTACATTTTAGGCAGCAACACCTTGTAATGTATATAAATGCTGCTTCTTCTTAATAATCTTCTGAGTTGTACTTGTATTATGCCAGTGTATTTATGGAATGGTTTGTTCTATTCGCTAATCTAAAAGGTTTGGCGAACTGAAAGCACCTCATATATATCAACAATGTTATAATGTATACCTGGGATTTTCAATGGAGGTAATTAGATCGATTAGTGTTTAAGAGATATTTGGATATAGTGAGACTCTCAGATTACTTAGTATTGTGTATTAAAGCTGCATAAAGAGGCTAGAAGTAATGTTAAAAAAGTGAACATCTTCTCTGTTAATATTTGAATACAATTTTTGAAAAAAATTTCAATTAAAATTCGTACCAAATATATTAGCCGACGTCTATAATATTTGATTTAGTCCAAATGACCTTTCAAATTGTTTTATTTTTAATGTCACTTCCGAAACAAGTGAAGAATAAGAAGAAACAAAAGGCTGCATACTTTTCAGCAAAAGTGTACATGAGTTTGTCGGCATTTTTTGCTTTATTTTGCATGTTTTTTGCCAAATTCTAATTAATTGCTTCCCCATTAGTGTTTTTCCATTCTATAAAGTTTTTTTTTCTTTTAATTTTTTAACTTTCGTTCAATTTGCTCTAATTTTGCTTTGTTTTTTACGTTTTTGAATATTTGTTGGCGTTTAATGGTACTTACTCTTTACAACTAGATCAGCAGTGCTCGTTGATTGTCCCATTGTATTTGTGGCGGTGACTGCATAGCGTCCCGCATCTGCCACACCCACCTGCTTCAGCTCGATGCTGACGCGATTGCAGCGATTTTCGATCTTCAAACGTTGATTCTCGAACAGTTGTTCGCCATTCTTTTCCACTTTGATTTCGGGTGAGGGGAAACCGTCGTAGATCGCCTCCATTGCCACATCTGTGCCCTGATCGACAATCTTACCCGTCAGCGGTGTGGTGAAACGCGGCGCTATTTGCTTGCGTAGGCGCGTTGGTGATTCAGGCACCGCCACACCAGCTGTGCCGGTTATAGCTGGCTGCTGACTCGGTCCATTGCCAGCCGATTGCACCAATGTAAATGATTTTTGTTGCACATTTGGCGTTGACATGTCTTTGCTTTTGTGCAGCTCCTGGTAGTGATGTGTCTCAATGACTTCGGGTTGTTGTGCGCCCAGCTGTTTTAGCGACTGATCGATATGCGCCGAGGAATGATGGATCTCGGTTTGCGGCATATTACCTTCGAATGAGCTAATTTGTGACGTGGATGTGGTAGTGAAGGTCTGCTTCTTGATGGTGACACGTGACGATTCGGTATTGTGTTCCTGTGTAGAGGTTTGCAGATCACTAGTGGCAGGCAGCAACTGCATGCCTGGACCGAGTAAATTCAAATAAGCGGCACAGGTGGCTTTGCCAATCTCATTTTCGGCAATGCAGCTTATTTTGCCCACAGTATCAATGCTGGCCTTTTGTACGGTCAGCACTTGCCTACTGCCACTGGTGGATACGAGGAAGTTGTGCCCATGCACCGGCTGTTCGTTGAAGCACCAATGCACTTTGGGCGTCGGCTTGCCCCTCACAATACACTCGAACTTCACCATATCGTCGGCGTGCGCTTGTTTGTCCGAGAAGAGTTCTTTGAATTCGGGACAAGTCAACTTCTCAACCGGTTCCACTTGTTGATTGCGTTGATTTTCAGGCGCATTCACGCTCTTCACATTCAATTGCGAGAAGCACTTCGCATCGCCCGCATTATTCGACACTTTCACCGTATACACGCCGCGATCGTCAGAAACTACATTTTTTAAGATTAATTTGAAGGCACCGACCGCCGGATTAGAACTCATCGAAAGCCGTTCACTTTCGCTCAACTCCTTATTGGCCAGATACCATTTGGCGGTGAGTGGTTGATCACCACTAACGCTCACCTCCATCTCGACGGTTTCGCCTTCGTCCGCCAGCACATCGGTTAGGAACTTATCGAATTTCGGCAGTGTCTCCTTCGGCACAGACTGACGCTCGGTTTGTGCGCGTGTCGCAGGTTCGGCAATATTTAGTGGCGTCACTTTGAGCTCACAACTGCTCGCGGCTTCACCAGCCGAATTGATGGCCACCACTTTATAGTTGCCCGCATCCTCTTGATACACTTCTTGTATGATCAACGAGCAGCGGTCACCTTGGAACAGCAACTGCACATCGGCTGATTCTTTGACTGGTCGCTCATTGTGATACCAAATGACTTCGGGTTCCGGTTGACCGACAATCACACAATCCAAACGCACTGGTTTACCCTCGAATATTGACACATCTTTGAGTGGCAATTGTACCGAGGGCTTAATCGGTTCCATATCGGAGGCTAACTCTGAGTCGGATGTCTCGTTCGGTAGGCGTCCTTTGACGACGACGTTACACGAACTATATGCTTCGCCTGCTAGATTTTTCGCTGTTAACACATACACTCCGGCGTCGTTGGGATAAGCTTGGGGGATTATGAGCGTTGCGCGGCCGTACTCGTACTGAAATGAAAAACGTTGCGAAAATATTGAAAACCATTAGTGAACAATCGCTAGTGTGTAAATACAAATATATTTTCTGGGAATGTATGTGTGTGTGTGTCTGTGTAAATATGTAAGCACATGTTCATTTGAAAATAATGTGGCAAATGAAAGTCGAAAACTCGCTGTGCTATGGTGAATATTTCACAAAATACTTGCCACCTCGTGCGCGTGTGTGTGTGCTCTTGGCTGTATGGTGAGTTGTGTAGAAAAATTTGTATTCATTTACTGTTAGTGGTATTTTAATTTATTTTTGCTTGTTCCCCTGTTTTGTGCAATTAAAATTTTATTTACACAATTTTCGACTTTATGTTTTGATTGAGCAGAGGTTGCATCCGGCGAACTAAACGGGCTGCCATTTTTTATACACTCACATTTTATTGAGTAGACTGGGCGTTGGGTGTGTGGGCGGAAAAATATGGCATGAATCTGTTGTTTCATTTGACATTGATATATGTGAACTTTGTTTGAAATATTTTTGTGCGCCTTGTGTGTTTGCAATGATTAGAAAGTCGTAACTACAAGTAATCAACAGAATAAGGAGTTTTTGCTGAGACTAAAAAATTCCCCATAAATAATATCTTTTAGCTTCTTCTAAAATAAAAAAATTTGCCGTTTGAGGGGCAGACTTAGTTTGAAATTAAAAAAAAAAAAAACTCTTTTTTAGGTGCTCAACTATTAGTTGCAAAAGCGACAATGTCTGGCCGAGACTTAAATCTGGTACCACGGCGAGCAGTTAATCTTTGGTATTCGCTTCAATCCGCTTATTGGCTTTGGTCCTTTGGGGAGATTCGTGGTGGTCGTGACTTAAACCTAAAGACAGGTGGAATTGAAAACTCAGTTCAGTGTGGAGTCGCATTGCGACTGTATGCCGGACCCACAGCACGGCAGAAATTTTAGGTCGACCTCAAACCCGACCAAAGTAAAAAGGTGTTCTGTCCTACCCGCATATATTTTTTGGGTCGCTGATCGACGCATTGTTTTGATCTATGTGCTTTTTAGCACCGTAAGGTTAGGATGTCAACAGCAGGTACTGAAGTAAAACGCATTGACCGCTGTAAGTCATTGTATCGACAATATATTTTAGGAGAGAATTTTTTCCATCTACGGAGAAGGCAGTAAAACTAAAAATGAATATTCTCTAAATATCTTTCTATCGCAAGAAGAAGCAACGCAAATTAAAAAAAAATTATATTTAAAAAAAGTGTTACTATGTTAAAAAACTAAAGAAAAACAAAATTAATTTTTGAAAAGACGTCATTTTTTAATTTTTTTTTTTTTTCAGTTTTACAGCTTCAGGACACATAAAGTATTCATCAATGTTTTATTACTCGGATGACCATAAGGGTAGAAATCATGATAATAAGGACACAATCTTGTGTCCGCTCTACTTTCATGACAATTTTTTTTTTTTTTTTTTTAAACTAATTTTGTGTACTCTTAACATTTGTAAACAAAAAAATTTAAAAAAAAAATTAAGAGAAAAAAATGAAAACCTTTATATTGATATATAAATTTTCTACTTAATTCTTAAACAGATCCTAGAGATTATTAGGGTTTTATGAAAACTTTCGCCGTTTTATTATAATCTGAATACAAAACCAACCTCAAATCGTGTACCTTTTACGCACATCCCCTCAGCAATCGATCGTTTATACTTATTCGCTGGTTTTGTAATTTAATCGAAAAAAATTATTTCTTCAATACTCTTGCAATTGAAAAAATTTGCAAAAATTAAAATTTTCCAAGTATTTCCAGTTATCAATCCCTGTCATGCCGGTTTTATCACCTTTGGCTGTTATGCTTTTTCTGAACTACGAATTTAAAACTTTATTAATTCTGCTGAAAAATCAAGATTTTTGTGAAGCTCTGAGGTGCCAAAGTCTAGAATGACTTCTGTCAACTTTACTTCCTATTCTGCTTCTGAACCAAATTCCATTGGGGGAAAAGTCTTTAGGAAAATCTTTTACATCTGCTAAGATCTGCTCTATATAGCTGCTAAAAAAAATAATAATAATACTTTTTAACAAAATTTAGTATGGTATATTATCCAAGGCTATCAACGATCAAAACCAACTTCTTCAAGTGGATATATTTGTCCGAGACCCAGATTCTTCAAAAACCAAGATCAATGAAAGGATCTTTTCATTTTACCAATTTTTGGGAAATGATTTTGTATTGAAAGAATTTGTTTCAAAAAGCCAACGTTCCTGAGAGAGCAATAACCTCCAAATATCATTATTTTCACGTCTTATTTTTTATTATCATAATTCTGCACACCCAACCTCACACTAATTTCCTTTCCATATGTGTAGTAGTATACATTAAGAAATATGTACCGTGGGCCAAAAATAGTAATAACTTTTGTTTTGTTTCAATCTTGTTTTCTTTGATTATCGATGTGTGGTGCACATTCTAATTCCTTCAGACAGACCAAGCTATCAACATGGAATACTATTATGCGTTGTTTGCGCAAAGCTATTATAGGAAAAGGCCGGAAATATAGGCCGATAACTCTTGGTTATTGCATCACGATAATACACCGTCGCCTACTGAATTAATTCTTCGTGAGTTCGCTCCGAGGTAAATCATTTTGAGTCTAATGAAGACATTAAACTTGATTAGCTACGCGTATTTCGGAAATTGACTTTAATTAATTGACTGTTTCGCGTATTGAAACGACGTGGGCACAATTGTATTGGTGCCAAGGAGGATTACTTTAAGAGGACGATATATATTTTGAAGAATAAATTTAATTCTGAAGAATTTAAAAATTATGAACAAAGTTTTACTAATTTTGCCCACTGTAAATGTAGTGGATTTGTAAAAATACTGGCCTGTCTGCTGTTCATGAACATCATTAGAAATTTGTTTACTGGAGGCTATGTTTAGAACGTTTAAATGTAAACAAACCTGTGGGTTATGAAAGTGCGAGTGTATACATCATGGCACGATTACTTTTTCATTTATTTAGACCCATTAGGGAAAATGAAATGTTTATGATTTTCATTTATTTTTTTTATTTTTTTCAATAACATTTCATTGAGTCCCCATTTAAGTATATGATTATATCAGAGATAAATATATAACTTAAATATCAAAGAATTTATATTCACTTGTTCGGAATGGGAAGCAAATAGACATTCGTATGTACGTATTTCAAGCACATGTGGTGGATATTGCATATTTATCTTGATTCTTTTTGTGGCTACTATAGGAGAAATGAATATCTAAATGTACTAAGTATACAAAAAATATMTTATTTTGAGTTTGCAAAATATGCAAAAATAATATACGTTTACATACTACATATATCTGTATGTATATATCTGTATGTGTGGCTAAATGTTATTCGAGAAATAAAATCTTTTAATCACAGAATCATTTAGCGAACATTTTGCAGCGAAAGTGAATAAGAAAAACAAATGAATGCACACTTGCACTGGCTGTCAAATGTTGTACAGTGGCGAATTGAACACACGACTGGTATAAATCTAGTATACTAGTATAAACAAAAGAGAAATATAATAGTAAAGATAATACTATTTTGATATCAAAATCGCAAATTTACGCTGTTCTACTGGCTGAGCTCGCGCGAGGCCCGAAAGAACGTTGATTAGGGAGCCCTTCTTCCCATCTTGATGGAATTCGGGTAAGGGTAGTAGGGACATATTTTCAAGCAAGTTCATAGGCTCACTGTCAGCGAGCTCAGGGCTTGCTTAGCAACCCTTCTTTCGGAAGGAATAAACAAGCATAAAAATAATTAAATGAATTTAAAAAAATATAAAATTATACATATGTTCCTTATGATGATTTGTACATCCTTGGTAACGGGTGATCCAAGTAGCTTTTATTTGACAGATTTCATGTAAGTCGTGTCAAGCTGCCATGCTAGTTTTGTTCAATATTAATTGGCATTTTCTCGTCTGAACAACGTTTACAAATCCTTCAACTTTATTGCGAAAATTCATAATCTGTAAAGAATATTTTTCGCGCACTTTGCTCAACTTCTGGTCAACATAGTCTTGCAAAGTTCCAAGAGGATTGCGAGTCAAATTTTGTTCAGCAATAAAGCCTGCTCAATGGGTATGTAAACAAGTACATTTAGAACAAAGAGCAGCATGAACAGATTCAAGAACTGCCATTTCATTTGATACCAGAAATTGAAGCTTGTGATCTCTACGACATTTGATTTCAATTAGATGGCGCTGCTTCCCTCACATCGCATCAATCATTTGATTTCTTGAGAAATCATTTCGGGGAGCAAATAATTTAAAGTTTTTGGTATGTAAATTCTGACAATTGCGCTTCGATTCAGTCCTTGGAGCAAAAAATCACGTGTATAATTCGTCAGTTACCAGTCGAAATGCTCGAACGACTCATTGAAAATTGGACTCGACGGAGGGATCTTTTGAGAAGTAGCCACAACCAACATTTAAAAGACTTATTCGTTATATTTGTGCACATCCCTATATCCTTCTTTAACTGCGTTTAGTACCTATAGTATTTGAACTCGATGCTAAAACTGACCTTTATAAAAATATTTTTTGAATAAGACTATATTTGTTTTATGCTTACAATATAATAAACATTGTTTAAAATAGTCTGGCCTTATGTCTTATAAACTATTATATCTTCTTATTTCAGGATAACTGGTGATTTTGATATCAGAATCTTCAAGTGAACGGAATTTGTAATAGTTCAAGTAAAAGTTCATGAAAGCCGTAATTTTTCTAATTCCATATATATGTGTGATAGTGTTTATCTTTTTAAATATGCGAAACTTAACAACCACAAAAAATCTTGGGTAAGTTCAATTTTTATCTCATTCATTTAATATTTTTTGATTTAGTTATACTCTTTCATCGTTTTATTCCTTTAGTTCTATATGCATATTCTCAAAAAATATTTTGATATTTTTCTGCATACAAGCGCCTCGTAATATCTTTCTTCACTCAATTTTATAAAGGCAGCTAATTTTTTGTGCCAAAAGTCAAATTGCTTTCGACTAAACCCACAATTTATTTATGCAGCCTGCGAGATTTAGCTGTAAAAATTTAATTCTGATATTTTTCGACTGACAAATTGCCGCTAAACAGTCGCAATGCCGAGAGAAAAGTATGTAAATTTGTAAATCTATATATATAGTATATGCTAAATACTATGAATTAAGTTAACATTAGGATTATACTTTATACTGCGGCCTTCGCCTAAATAAGTTTTTATTTATTTTTTTTTTATACCCTGAACAGGGACAGAGAGCCAATGTGTTTTAACGTGAATACCTGTCTATGAAAGACTAAACTCCACGGAAATACTCCTGAACAGGGTATATTAAGTTTATCACGAAGTTTGTAACATCCAGAAGAAAGTGTCGGAGACCCTATAAAGAATATATATAAATGATCAGTATGTTGAGCTGAGTCGATTTATTCATGTCCGTCTGCCTGTATATATACGAACGAGTCCCTCAGTTTTTAAGATATCGTTTTGAAATTTTGCAAACAAAATTTTCTCTTCAAGAAGCTGCTCATTTTTCGGAACTGCCGATATCGGACCACTATAGCATATAGTTGATATACAAACTGAACGGTCGGAATCAAGTTCCTGTCTAGAAAAGTTTTACATTTGACAATGTATCTTCACAAAAGTTGGCACAGGTTATTTTCTAAGGCAGCAATGTAATCTCCGAAGAAATTGTTCATATCGGCTTACTATGGCATATAGGTGTCCTACAAACTGAACGATCGGAAAAAAGTTCTTGTAAATAAAACTTTTGCACTTGACAAAATATATTCACGAAATTTGGTATAGATTATTTTCTAAGACAACAATGCAATCTTCGAAGAAATTTTTCAGATGGACTTACTATAGCATATAGGTGTCATACAAACCGAACGATCGCAATCAAGGACTTGTATGGATAACTTTCACATTTGGCGTGGTATTTTCACGAAATTCGACATGGATTACACCGAAAAAATTCCTCAGATTGGATTACTATAGCATATAGCTTCCATATAAACTGAACATATAGTTACTTAAGAAATGCACCTGTGAAGTGTATATTAGCTTCGGTGCAGCCGAAGTTAACGCTTTTTCTTGTTTTTCAATACAAAATATGAAGGTGCTGACAGTAGTAGTAGTGAAATATGTAGTTCGCCTGACGCATCTTCTTTATAAGTTAGAAAATTAGTCATTTCCAACGCAAAGTTTTATGTGCAATACTGTTTTACGTATAGGTATGGAATCCTACTGCAAGCTGAGCGTTTTCAGAACCGTTATTACTTTTTAAGCGTCACAATTTTTAAATTTCACAAAACCACAAGAATATTCTCCTGAATTTTCAAGTTGATCCGTGTAATAATTTCGGAGATAAGTCTAGAGAACTGGAGCGTTCGAGGCTAGCTAGGCTAAGTGTGTCGTCTTTAAACGCGTTTCTCGAAACTGTGTCTGTGTCTAGAGCTACTCAACCGATCTTCGTGAACTTTTACACAGATCTTTGAGATAAGATTCTTAAAGACTTGGACGAAGAATTGTTTTCGATGACAACTATTGGAAAAAAAAATGCGGCGAAATTTTCACTGAAATTTTAATTTTTTTGGAAAAATGTCTCCCAAAAACCCAATTGTCAGTGTTTTTCTTAGTTCAAGTTCTAAGATTTTAACTAAAGGACATATTTTTTTACTTAATCACCGGAAATGGTGTCGCAATGACCGAGTTTTTTTGCAAAAAATTTCAGGATTTTTCTGTTTAATAGTTTATGTTTGGAACAGTAAAAGATTATAATAAAATACTTAATTTTTATATGAGAAAAAATTGTTGAAAAATGCTGTTGTTACCCGGGGAAACCCACGTAACCCCTAAAATATTTTTATTTTTGTTTAGTTTAGCATTATTTTTTCAAATTACATAAAATTTGTTGAGTTATTTTGTAATTATAAAATTAAATAATGCATCTCCGTCCTCCAATAATAAGTATAATTTTTTTCAACATATTTTGGTTCACCCTAATATTTATTTGCTACAAATTTGTTAAATACTTCTGCTGGCACCGAATACAAGCAATATTTCTTCCCCTAATTAATTATTCTAATATTTTTTAAATGCTTCATTGAAAAGCGTGTTTGCCTTAAATAATTATAATAATAATCAATTTACTTAAAAACTGTCAACAAGAACGCCCACTAACCATTCGCAAGTGTATACATAAGTATGTATTTGTGTGCTGTCAACAATTTCCGTTTTAAGCACAATGCGCGTTTTTAAGTCATTAATAATATTGCTAAAATAACTCAAAGCAAACTTTCAGCTCGCCTTGACCCGCTCAACAATCGCCGCCATCGCCACCGCCACAGAAATTGTCATAACACAACATGTCTGCAATGCGCCAACGTTGCACTTTCGCTGCTATAAATTGCACACAATTTCAATAAATATGAATATTAAGACACTTTATCGTCCGCGGCTACGTCGAAACTCATTCAGGCTACAACAGCTATAGACACACTCGGTCATATTGCCACACACTATCTTCACGGGGTTTATTTTTGGCAATCTTCTAAGTAATATCGTACCGCCTGCTCGCCATTTCGCCAACTGCCCACGCTAATGCCATAGTGCCCCCAAAAACATATTAATGCAATTAGCTAAATTTTTTATTGCATTAAAGTGGTCCAATGGCTTTTATACACAGTGAGCTATATATAGCACGATTATTTGGAATAATCGGCGGTAGTGGATACAGTTAGTCTTTGTGGGGGGCAGTTCGGCATAAGTTCGTGAGTGTGACACGCTTGTGTGTACAAAGCATCGATAGTATGGTACTATATAGTTCGGTTCGAGATCAGTATGAAGAACGGTTTTTTTGTATTTACTCAACTGGAGCCGATTTTTTTATTGCTTAAATTATTATATATGGCTTAATACCACATCACAATTTAAGAGAAAATTTTATATATATTTTTTTAATTTATTTTACACCCTTGTACGAACATATCGCTTCAGTTGCATCAAAGTCAGAGTTTATCTCTGGCATTATCCCAAACAAGCTAGTCCTTAGCCCATGAAATTAAAATCACTTTGAAAACGCCTCTCCTGACAGGATATTATTACTATTTCAATATTGCTTCTTGTTGCTTCTTGTAGATTATGATTTTTTTCTAATCACAG
The DNA here is from genome assembly GCF_001853355.1 of Bactrocera latifrons. NCBI lineage: Eukaryota > Metazoa > Arthropoda > Insecta > Diptera > Tephritidae > Bactrocera > Bactrocera latifrons. The sequence continues at coordinate 259,117 of NW_017536163.1, read as the reverse complement.
TGAATTCACTAAATCACTATTTCGAGACAAAAAAGCAGTGTCAAGATCAAAGCCCTCAATAACACGTTGAAGGCACTGCCACTAAATCTTTACTTCAGTTAGTTTCACTTTCTAGAAACATAACCCACTTTTTATTCCACATATATTTCCTGGCTACAGCATCCCTAACAGTTTCATATTACACAAACAAATTGTAGTTACTTTTTCAAGACTTCGCGCCCTAGGCTTTCCGAGTCGACTATCAATCATCGTGATTTGTAAACAGGGCTAAAATAGCGAAGCCTGTCCAGGGTAAAAAACTTATGCCTTTAATTTGAATACGTTTAGTATACTCACTTTGCTATCTCGCGGTACATAAGGCTTGCCATTGTGCATCCAGAAAATATCCGGTCTTGGTATACCACCGATTAGAGCTTCAAGCTTAATTTTTTGTCCAACTCGCGCCATGGCATTGGAGAGCGGGATTTTGAAGTGTGGTACTTCTGTTGGTTCGAGAGCTGAAATCAAATTTAAAATATTATTAAAAAATATTTTTTATGGATGAGAAAATTCAAAAGTTTTTGGGAAATTAACAAAAAAAAATGTTGCCTACATTTGAACGCAAAGCAATACAGCATCGAATGTACATAATATCTCACACAGAAATTATTTGTATAGTTTTTGTGGCCGAAATGCATATTTTTTTCTCAAAAATAGAATATAAAAAATAGATATAAAAATAGAAGATAATTTCTGAGCCCCTCGATTAGCCACTTATGGAAATTCATAAAAGTTATTTAGAGAATTAAAAAAAATGTTGCCTACATTTTAGCGTAAAAAATACTTTCACCACAAATAGGGTACGGCATCGAATGTACACAAGATCTCACAAAAATCCTTATAAAAACTTTTAGTTTTTGTGGGGGAACTTTGAGAAATTAATCGAGGACAGATTTAACATAATATTGTTGTTTTTTAACCTATGGAATAATTTATTAGGTGTGAGGTGGGTTGAGGCTTGACCTTTTGAAAGTTAAATTTTATTGTAACGAGATCTGAAAGCATCGAAACTCTTTAATTATTTTTAAATATTCCTAAATATGATCAAAAGGAAATCAATTCTTAACTTTAAGTGGTCTTTGTCACTAGTACCTATAGAAAGAATCTGTCAACCAGCTGGGTTATCAAAAGGGCCCCTATAGAGATCGCCTATAGCCGAACAGTGTTGATATACAATTGTTAGGTTTACATACTCCAGGAATAAATTATTAATATATTTATGTCTTTTACTTACGTTCCACAATTAAACTCGCCGAACAGTGTTCAATGCCGGCTGGATTTGATGCACTGCATGTGTACACAGCGTCATCTTCCAAGAAAACCTCTTCGAAGCGCAGCGTGGCCTCACCATTATTGTAATTGATTACGTAATCCGGTGAATCATCAATACATTTATCGTTTTTATACCATTGCACCGTGGGTAGAGGATTGCCACTGACGACGCATAAAAATTCAAAAGTGCTGCCCTCTGTTGCCTTGCCACTCTGCAGGAAGCGTACAATTCTAGGTGGCACCATTTGCATTTCGATAGCATTTTCGCGCACCGACAAATTGGCGCTAGTCTCATTGCTACCCACCAAGTTCGAGGCGCGACAACTGAAACGCGCCGAGTCCGCAGTAAAAGTCTCTTCGATCACCAAACGACAAATACCGCGTTCGTATGTGGTTTTGTAATCGGGATTATTCTGTATGGATATGCCATCTTTGAACCACTCAACGGCTGGTTCAGGGTTACCGACCACCTCACATTCGAAGGTGAATTTGTCACCTTCACGTGTGATTGCATCTTTCAGTTGACGGTTGAAGCGTGGCGATGCATATTTGATTTCCGTGAAGATTTCATTTACTTGTATGTCCTTACGTATATTTTCCGTTACGATGCGCTGATGATCGATTTGATCACGTACACTTTGCAAGCGCGCAAACTCGTCGCGTTTCGTTTGTTCGCGTAGCGCTTGCAAGCGCGCCTCCTCTTCACGTGTGGCTTGTTCACGTAGCGTCAACAAACGGTTTTCTTCTTCACGTCGCGCTTGCTCGCGCAAAGCCTGGAGGCGCGCTTCTTCTTCGCGCGCAGCTTGTTCACGTAACGCTTGCATACGCGCTTCTTCTTCGCGCATCGTTTGTTCGCGCAACGCTTGCAAACGCGCCTCTTCTTTACGCAAAGTCTCCAGTCGCGCCTCCTCCTCGCGTCTAGCCTGCTCACGTAGCGCCTGCAAGCGCGCTTCTTCTTCACGCGCAGCTTGCTCGCGTAGTGCTTGGAGTCGCGCTTCTTCTTCGCGCTTTGTTTGCTCGCGCAGCACTTGTAAGCGCGCCTCTTCCTGACGTAATGCTTCTAGTCTTGCCTCTTCCTCACGTCTAGCCTGCTCACGTAGCGCCTGCAGACGCGCTTCTTCATCGCGTTGTGCTTGTTCGCGCAGCGCTTGCAATCGCGCTTCTTCCTCGCGTGCTGCTTGCTCACGCGCGGCTTGTTCACGGGCCGCCTGCTCGCGTATGGCTAGCAATCGCGCTTCTTCTTCACGCAGCGCTTGCTCACGTGCAGCTAATTCTCGTGCTACGCGTTCACGTTCAGCTAATTCACGCGCAGCGCGCTCTTTAGCTTCGGCCTCGCGTGCAGCGCGTTCTCGCTCTTCCTGCTCGCGCGCTTCTTTTTCACGTTGTTCACGCATGCGTTCCTCATTCTTGAGGCGCTCCTGTACCACACTAATATCAGAGCGTAGTTTCATAAATGCCTGGAATATACCGCGTACATCATTGTACAGCGTCGAAACTTTATTCAAATCGTGTACGCATTGTGCCGCTTGTTCGAGTTTATCAAGCAACGGACCTTCGCGTGTCACTACGTACTTTTCAATATCATTGACTAGATTCGATGCCTCGACAGGATCGCGTAAATATGTGATCTTATTAGAGACGCTGTTGTAGAAGTAGCTGATTTCTCGGTATTCGGCATCGATCTGTTGAAATATACATGTAAATAACATTCAATTTTTAGTTTTTAGTTTGTTGGAAACAACTTACTTTCTCCACTTTTTCGAAGAACTCCGTTGCCTGATCGAGCGATTTGCGCTTGCTTTTCACTTGGTCTTTAAAGTGCCGCCATTTGTCGTTGAGTTTTTGTAGTTCTTCGCGCACATATGTTTGACTCTCGGGATTCGTTATCAACAACTGTTCCGAGGTGGTCTCGGTAAACTTGTCAATTCGCTTCTCTAGCAGCTGAAATTAATGAAGAAAGACTTTAATATTTTGACAGAGCAGCTTGTAAGAGAGAAGGTATTTAGAAACAGTGCGTTTTGAGCTGTAGAATGTAGGACTGTGCAAAGACTGAGTTATAAAGAGCGTTATTTGTTTTACTGTATGCTTTAGTATGCACTTATGTGAAGTGTAGCTTAAGTATGCTTTATATATTTTGCTCACTTTTTTTTTTTATCAAAATTTACAAAAAATATGTGCTCAGTTAACGGTAAATATTAGACGATTTGTCTTGGTCAAGTTCGAAGTAACATCTGAAATTTTATGCTTTTGCCTCATTTGCGCTGTCGCCAATTTTTCTCTTTTAGCTATTATCATAAAATCATAATACAATAGTTATTTAAAAATTTATGGGTTGAAAAATAAATGTGGTCTTGCAAAAAGTAATATAATAATAACACAGTATCACTGACATTTCCTTGGAGCCAGACACTAACATTTCGGGTACTAAAAGTATTTGGTAAATTTATTATAAATTTACGTTTTCAGACAAACTTCATAAATTATTTAAAACATAAAATAATCTCATAACCTCATATATCCTATAAGAACTTAGTTAAAAATATATGTAGGACTACTTGTGCTGACCGGCTTCCAAATCAGATATATAGTTGAAATTTTATGACTGTGCTGCATTAGCGCTGTTGCCAAATTTCCCCTTTTAGCTATTATGACAAAATCCTAATAGTTCTTTAAAATTTGTTTGGTATATTTAATAGTAATATTTAAAAATTTACGGTTTAAAAAATAAATGTGGTTTTGTAAGAAATACTATAATAATAATACAGCATAATTAACGTTTCCTTGCAGCCAGACATTAGCATTTCCCGTACTGGGAGTATTTGGAAATTTTAGTATTAATTTATATTTCCGGCAAACTTCATAAATTATTTAAAACAAAATCACCACACCCACTTATATACCCTAAGCGGCTGTAACCGCGTAAGAAGTGTCTACAATTTCTTGCTTCTTCAGCTTCTACCATTAAACAATTTTGGTTTTTTCTAAAAATATTTGCATTTTCGTAATTTATTTGCCTATTACTTGTAACCATAAATCTCTCAAGCATAATTCACGAATCCACAAATTTTTCACAAAATGTGCAAGTGATTTCTGGAAATTTCCTACACAAACACGCAACCAGAAATCGCCATCGCTTGGCAAATAGCCTGCGTGCGTATGTACTTGCTACTCTATATTCGCTCGAGCATCAATCAGTCCAAAACAATTAGAGGCGCATCAAGCGATGTTGTCTCTAATTAAAAATGGCCAACAGCTGCTCTGGCTATATATTCTAGACCGGCATAAAGTGTTGCAGTTGCAACAGATACTCGACCGTTGCAACTTGAGATATTTGGAAGATGCGCGAAATTCACCACAAAATGCATAAAAATAACGTGTATAAGTATTTGTACATATGTATGTAAGTGAGTGGTTGAGTGTTTTCGAAACGGAAAAAAATGCGTTTTTTTAAAAAGTAAACGTTCCTTGTTGTTGCAAGAATAGTGTTGCATATGCCACATGCATTTATTCCCTTTTATCTATGTATGTATGCATAGCTATGTCAGCCCATACACCCCAGCCCAGTCTCGTAAATGTTTTATGTATTTGCTTGTGTTTTTGTTTTATGCCCGTATTTTGTTTTGCTACCTTTTTTATGGCTTTGCTTGTCCCAAAATATAATCAAAACATATAACGCATGTTTTTGGTGATCTTTTTTTTTCCAACATTTTGTTTATTAATTATATGTATATATGGCTATAGCTGCATAGACTTTCCACCGAAATTCATAGTCTTGGCCGCAAGACGCATTAAGAAACCGCGCGCTTGTGTGTCTTTGGACAGCAATAAATTTCGAATTATTTTTAAAAATTCTTCATTGTACTTTTTTAGCAGACTCATATTCGAATTGTTCATAAATTAAAATGCTTTCAGCATAATTGTGTAAAAGAATATTTGTTGCTAAAGTTTTATATTTGATAGACTCAACCAAAAATTATTCGAACTAGAGTTTTCTTTTTAAAGAAATTAGACTTTTTCTTAATTTTGGCATAAAGGAATTTTTTTAAGAAAAAATCATTCAATCAGCGGGTTTTCAAGGCTTTGTAAACTTTTTCTATCCGATTGTATTAAGGCTTGGAGTTTCCTCGTCCATAAAATTCTTTCCAATTGAAGATTTTTGGAAGAGTTTACCGCAGTTAATTCTGCCTTTGAACCATAAATCCTCGAACAATCTACGGCACATTAGATAGTGTTTAAACGTTTGCGCAAGAATTTTGAATAGTTTCGCGTAACTCCTTTCACCCTTCGGATAATTTCAATGTAACACAGCTAAGTTCGTTACTGCGATCTAATTTTAAGACTTCACTAAGCATTATGTTATCATTTATAGCAAAAAAAAAAATGTTCTGTCTAAAACGGTTTAGTTTTCAAACATTGTTTCGTACATTCTTACATTTCAGTACGACTTCTATATCACCACTTTGTGCACATAAACTTATTTAGGAATTGAGATTTAGGATCTTCCATTTAGGATACATGCATTAGTACATTTTACATTGACATATTGAAATTTCTACTTAGAGAACTCATTATTTTCACTTTAAACTTGATCTAAGTTGTATCTCTTAATGGTAAAGGTGAAATTTGGATCCCAGTATCAACTACTTAATTTTTTTTTTTTTTTTGGATCGTCCTTTTTCACACTTCACACTTTACCGCTTTCTAGTTGTATATTTGAACATCCGTTACAGTGTGGCTTGTTTGTAAAAGATGTTCCAAAATTTTTTAGAATAGTTTTTGTTTGGTGCCCTATCGAAGATGTATAATAGCAGTTTCGACATATGTATTTACTATTAAAAATTTCGAAGAATATGAAGAACTTCATATTGCCTCATATTCTTACAGAACAAAAATTTATGTTTAACGACTGTGATTTGCTTATCACACGTCAAAGAAGTGATTCATTTTTGAAGTGTATTGCTACTGGCAAGAAAAAGTTGGTTTTTTACAAGAATGTAAAGCGCAAGAGATCATGGTCTAAGAAGGGCGAACCAGCTCAAACCACTTCGAAAGCCGATAGACACCAAAAAAAAACGTTATGTTGTCTGTTTGATGGAATTTCCAAAGGGCCGTTTATTTTGAGTTTTTGACCGACAATATTACGATAATTTGTGAAGTGTATTGCGTTCAGCTGGGCTATTGAGTAATGCACTCCAACAGAAAAGGCCAGAATTGATTAATAGAAGAGATGCAGTGTACCGCCTGATGCCTGTATGTGGCCTCAATACAAGGTTGATGACTCCCTAAAACCTCTTACAGCTTGAATGGAATGTGCTATCACACCAACCATGTGCGCCAGACTTGCAAATTCTTAAGATGGGATAAAATTCACCTCAAATCAGGACGTCAAAAACCACTTGCAACAGTTTTTTGCCTACAAAGGACAAAAAGGTTGTGAGCATGGAATCAATCTCTTACCCGAAAGATGGTAACAGGTGTTGGATCAAAATGATGAATACGTTATTTCATAGAATGTTTTACAAAAAATCGTTTTGAAATTGCGCTAAAAAAAACGAAATTATTTAGTAACCCGATGAATATAAACCATTAAAAACAAAGATTATAAAGCTGAGGCTTTTCAGATATATTATATTAAATTCAAATTTATTTCAGTTCACATTCAAAGCAAACTGTGCTAGCTGGTAGTTTTTTCGTAAACTGCAGACCCTATTGGTAGCATATTTATATGTACCTCAAATATTTTTCAAACACTATTCATTTGTTGCCACTATTCATCTATTGATCCATGTCTTTATATTATTTAGCTTAATTTTCGAATTAGGTGGCAACACTTCTCAATAATTTCTGTCACAATAATTCGGTCAATTTGAGGAATAGTTATAGTATATGTTACTTTATCAATTTAACTTAATTCAAAAAATAAACAGGTGGCAACACTTCTTTAAAAATTATTTGCTAGAGTTAGCCTTTTTGAAACTTTGTTATTTTCACAGCCAAATTATACCGTATGATGCTAAATAATTACTTCTATTGAACTAAAATTATTAAACATGTGGCAACGCTCAAAATAAAATATTAATCATGAATTTTCATAAGCTCTTCAAATTATACTTTATGGTGCTAAATTATTACTTTTACTGAAATACAAACATTAAATAGGTGGCAACGCTTAATATAAATTATTAATCGTGAATTTTATCACGCTCTGTAGTTTCTATATTTTATCATCTTATGATTTTTACAAAAGTTCTCATACGATTGCCAACGTTTTCATAGTAGTAGGGTTATTATTAGGGTAATTAGATGAAAATATTCAAATCTATTTAGTTATGAAAATTTTTATGTAGCATACATTTTTAAAAACTTTTGATTTTAGTGACGAAATCATAAAAAAATAAGGTAAA
>NW_017536163.1:244731-251047 GCF_001853355.1 Bactrocera latifrons | reverse complement strand
TATATTTAGTTATATACATATACTATTCTCTCATATTTTAACACTTAAATAATGTTCATATTCAACAATAAATAAATAGGCTTCACTCTTTTAACGGGAATTTGTTGTATTAAAGCTTTGCCCCAAAATATAAACATTGCAGATTTCTGCCAAACTTATAGACATCAGATGCTATATATTGAAAAGATTATGCGACAGTATGAAATATTATAAACAGTAAACGCCTTTCTTTTGAATCAATAAAAATTGTAAGGGTCCTGCAAAAATCTTTAATCTTGCCCACAATTTGCCCTAAAATATCAAAAATCAATTTTTATATTTTCCATTTTTTTGTTTTTTTTTTTTTTATTTAATTGCAGTATTGCATTTAAAAATAAACGCGCTTTTACTAAAATATACAAACACCGCTACACAATGGCATTGTACATCCGGGTTATTTAGACAAATCTCCACCACCGCATGACAGCCAATTTCGAAATGTAATTTATTGAAAAGTTTTCGCACAAACTGCTTGGCTTAAACAAATAAAATGTATGTGGCAGTTTTGTAGACAGTTTTTCATAGCAAATTTTCGCGAATATTTATAATGGCAAAATGTCACATCGCAGCAACGCCCAGTTGCCTTTTGTGCGATTTTGTTTGAAAAAAGATCATTCGCAGTTGTGACGTTTGCGCTCGTATGTACATTAGGTTTTTGTTTTTGAACAATTAATTCCCAAGCCTGGATCGGCGAGGTAGTACGGGGCTCTAAACCTAATTTTTCCATGAAATTCGAATTTTTTTGTATTTATCTCGTAAATGACAAAAGGTATAGATAAAATGTAAGTGACAAATTTGTAGGATATTGTATTTGCTATTAAAAAGTTCCAAGCTCAAAATCGCTGTCATTAATACTTCTTGAGATATTCAGCTTTTTAAGTAAGACTGTATGCAATTTTCATAGATTTTTTAATACATACCATCTATAAAAACCCATTTCTTAATGTTAATATTAAGGGCTAAAATTTTCAGAGAATTTTGTTTAGGGTATTTCCAAGGAAAATTAATAGTTCAAAAAAAAAACACGCTAATGTACATATCCATATAACGATATATATATATATATATAATGTGTAAATAGGTACATATGTATGTGTCAATTTGTTGTTGTTCTCATGTATGCTAGTCAACGCGTGGCATTTTCTTCTTTGTGTTCAGCAAATACAAACAGGAAGATTTGCGTCATGCTTATTGTTGTAACATTTAAACGCAGAGTAACGCATAAATAAATTGAAAAACCAAAAAAAAAAGTAATAACAACAATAAACACAAGTCGAGCAAATAATGAACTTGTCTTGTATGCGTTGACATTTACCGGCTGCTTTGGCGCCGTCACCCAACTGATGGATCGATGAACCGCAAATGATATATAAATGATCGTTTGTATATTATATAAACAGCGTATATATGTACTTGTGTTTACATATGTAGCTTCTTAAAAGCTCTGTAATTAATTTTATTGAGTCTGGGGAAATTTAAATTGCATAATTGCCATTTATTGAATAGATAGTCATAATAGAAAAGAAAGCACACAAACATTGGCTCTCAGTTGTTATAGTGTTGTTGTTGAAAATAGTCTGCTTAATGGCAGCTAGTCAAATGAAAAGTATTGTTTCAGCTAAACAAAATTAGTGTAGAATATTTTTGTGTATTAAATAGAAGCTAATTAATAATTAAATACCTTCAGCGGTTTACTGTTATGACCCCAACGTAGCTGATGCCGAACGGGCACCAAAAATGTTGGCATTGAGTTCTGAAAGATTTATTTATATACAGTTTTATATGCAGCTCATTACAATAAATAGCGGTTTTGTCATAAAATACTTGTTTATAAACTTCTAAAACTATTTATTTTTCATAAAACTAAACAATTCGAAAATGATGGGAAATTGCGCAGACATCAGTTAAAATATGGGAGAATATTATTTAAATTGGAGATATGATTTGTCGTTTGCATATGAAATTTTTGAAAAATATTGAAACAATGGTTATAAAATGTGAAAATTTTTCTAAATCATTTTATATTCTTCTCAATGATTCCAACTACAATAATATGGTAAATTTGAGCTATATGTATAGTATGTTATTTATTTTATCAATTTATTCTAATTGCAAATATAAACAGGTGAAAATGCTTCTCAATATTTTATTTTCTAATGTCAGCCTTCATACTTTTTTTTATAAGGGTGGCAACCTTCTCATTTTATGTTTTAAATAATATGATTATTATCACAGCCGTGCTGTTGTCGAACCTATTTAGGGTTCTACATGTCTTATTTCGATTCCTTGAGGCTAATGACTAACGTATGAGAAGATTTTTCTTGTTCGACTTCTGCTCGGGTGCTTGAGATTGCTTGTCCAACCCAAGTTGTATGTTTTCCGGTGTGAAGTGTGGCTATGATGACTACTATTAGCAGAAATTATTTAGTTTTGTTTCTTGGTCGATATCGAGATCAGAATTTTGCCGAGTTAACCCGACTGTCTTGGGAATGGATTTATGGATTTCGGTCTCTGCATTTGATGAACAGCCTCTACTCTAACTTATCATTTCAGGAGATTGTTAGCAAAACCCTCAATTTTCAAACCATGCAAAACGAGATATGACACCGCTTTTATAACATTTTCTTATCACAGGCAAACTTATTTGGCTTCTTCTTAAGAAAAAATATTAATTTCGTTTCATTAAAATCTAACCTTTAAAATTAAGAATCGGCGGCTCTCCAATAACATGGTTCTCAGAAGAATAAGTTTACTAAGCTGTATATTTGCGATAAGAAATAGAATTTGCTTTTCAAAGTTAAATAAAAATTACAAATTAAAACCAATCCAAAACCGAAATAATAAAAAAGAAATGGAACATATAATTTCAGCCTTATTTTTCGGCTACTTTGAAGGTGGTCAGAATCTTACCAAAACCTCGCAGCTATTTTGTTCCTTAAAATAAGTCTGGAATTTCATGTGTAAGGAATAAAATAACTTCCAGTTCCTGGTTAAATGCTGACCATCCTAAAAGTAATGCCTATTCCGATAATTTGATCTTTATTGAAGATCACTATAAATTACTATTTAAACGATGATAGTTTCTCAACATTACACTATTATTGTAATTGTTGGTTGAAACTCGTTTGGACCATGTTTTTTGATGAATTAAAACTTTACTTTTGTTTAGCTCTTTCAACAATTTTCATCCACCATGTAAAAGAACGTCGCTTATTTAAAATTATGATATATATATTTTAAAAGGTCACACAAAGTTATGTCTGGCGTATATGGAGGCTGTGACATCGTTACAGTCTTGTTTTTGACAAAAAGTTATCGCGTCTAACCTGAGCGGCTGCTAAGAGGCATGGCCTAAAGAATGATAGAGTAATCTAGCTGTGGTATGTAAAATTGTTTGCGCTTTTACATCTCATTCCCAAAAGTCGCGAACAAGTTTTTATTTACACACAAAAGCAGTATTTGGTGTTAAGATTGTCGCTTTTTCTCTAATAGCTTTCTTTTTTTTAGCAATCATATTTATTTATTTATAGGACGCACTTTTCTTCTTCCATATAATGTTTTACCCCGAAATCTAAGATTGATTTTGTTTTATAACTTTTCACTTTTTTGGGTCGTTTTTACAGATATGCGCCAATATGAGTAAAGAGGGTATGTGGGCTTACAGGATTTAAAAAATCGTTGTTTTACTGTCTTATTAAATTCTACAACTAAAGTATTGTCTTAAATTTTCAAGTTGATCCGAGTAATAGTTTCGGAGATATAGTCTTGAGAACTTGTGCCCTTGAAGCACCGTCTTTAAAAGCGTTTTTCTCGAAACTGTGTTTTCAAAGTCATGTGGCAAGATTTCTCAAGAACTACTTAAGTGATATTCTTGAAATTATGCACATGTCTTTGAGATACAATCTTAAAGACTTCTCCTAAGGATTTATTTGTCCGATTACAACTATTTGAAATTGGCGAAATTTTAATTTTTTTTGTTTTTTGTAAAAATGTCTGCCAAAAATGGAAATTTCTGTCTTTTCCTTCGCTCTAAGCTAAGGTTTTAACTAAAACACATGTTATTCACTTTGGATGATCCTGTAAGAAATTATCCTGCCAACGTGAGCGCATCCTTTTTCCGAGGGGTCACCGGATATGGTGTCGCAATGACAGAGTTTTAACATTTTTTCCCCCAAAATATCAAATTTTTTTTCTTGTTTGTAACAATAAAAACTTTTCATAAAATATTTAATTTTTTATATGAGAAAAAGGCTCATGTAATTCCTTAACAAATATAATTTTATTATTATTATCGAAAATTTTCCAAAAAAAAAAGAGGTTTTTAAGTCTGAAAACATGCTCTTTTCATTGTAAATCGAATAGTTCAAAATTCGCTCAATATTTCGAAGGCTACACTCATAAAAATATCGAAATTATTTTTAGTATCGACTAACATACCATTAACGACAACACACCGTCAATCGAAACTACTATCAATTTGAAAAATTGAAGTCACTAGTTTTTTATGGTGCAGATTCTCTTAGTTATTTTTTACATTATTTTGATATTTATTGTTGTGAATTGCTCCATTTTTTATTTCAAAATACAGTTGAAAATAAAAATATAGCGAAAATCTTAATGCCTTACTGCTTAGGACGATTATCTTTTTTGGTTTAGGCTGATTTATTGATTTTCTGCTTTCAATATTTCTTAACATTTTAGTTCAAAATATTTATTTTAAATTTTTTTCACAACATTTTGTTTGATTTCGCTGATTTTTTGCTTAATCAAAAAGAATTTCAAATAGCTGCCGCACAACACCTTGTTCTTTGTTCATTGAACCCACAACCAAAGCGTGTCCATCACAAAGCAAAAAAAAAAAAATAAATAAAAATAATTAAAATGAGAAAACAAAACATCTGGCTCAACAACGCGCACCTGCCACAATTCGTTACACACCCATTTTCACACATATCTAGAAATATGTACACCACCAGATGCCAACACTTGCAAACTATAATGATTTTACCGTTCGCTTCAATACACTTGTCTTTGAAATTGTCCATTGTACACAACACCAGCAGCTTTACAGCTCACGTGCCACCCTCCCAAATACCCATACACACCTCCACACATATACTCACCTCAATGGTGCGCTCAAAATACTCGAATGCCAACGATGTTGTCTTTGCCGCCGCCAAACTGTCAACACTTTGTTCATTGATCTCATGCAATTGCTTGCTAACACTATCCAGACTGCGATTAATATCGCACAGATCCATTTTGAATTGTTCCAGCTTGCCGAGTCGCTCCAGACGCGACATTCTCTCACTATTGCCCGCCTCGAAATGAAGACGCAAATTCTCCAGCAATTTCAGTATGCGATCGGTGTCGATTTCGCGTGCGCCCGGCGGTTCCAGTGCACGCACGCGATCGATCAGCAATTCGGATTGTGTGATTAACGATCTAAATTTATCCATACAAGTATCGCGGAATTTCTCATGCTCGGCAATGGTGCGCTCAATATCAGCCACGTCACCACCGCTACCGCCCAACTGGCTGTGTTGTTGCTGTTGTTTGGCGAAAAAGTCATCGATGTTGCGTTGCAGTTCGGTGATCTCGGCCAAGAATTTCAATATGTTCTCTAGCAGCGTTTTGTAGTCGTAGCGTATGCCCTCTAATTTGGATTTCAGCGATCGCAAATTGCTAATGACCTGTTCGATTTTTTGCAATGATTCGGGATTTTTCGTTTGTATGCCGAGCGTGGTGTGTATGCGATGCTGGAGCTCGTCCTGCGCCTTGTCGATGTCCTGCAGCACATGTGTGAGCTTATCGCTGGTAATCGTGTGCAATTGACGCGCATCCAGGGAGGATGAAGTGAAAACTGGATACAGTTGTGTATCCACTTGGGTTGTCTTTGTGGCCGTCTGCAGTTGATTGTTGTGCGTGAAATGAAAAATATGATTTTTTTAGTGTATATGCGCAATTGGCGTGAAAATTGTTGAGTGAAATGCTTATGTCAATTTTTTTTCTTTTTTGTACGATGTTTGTTTATTTTTGAGTTGTTTAAAAAAAAAATTGTTTTTGTTTATTTCTGGCATTTTATGGTTTTGCTTATGTGCAGGTTTGGATTTTATTATTACTAATAATTTTTTGTAATTTTCTTTTTCACTTTTTGTTTTTGTAATGACTTTAGTTTTATTTCTCAAATATTGTTGTTTTTGCGTTCGCATTTTCTTTAGAGAATTTAGTTTTAAATTTTCTATTTATTTATACTTTTTAAATTTTATTGTTTTTC
>NW_017536163.1:240748-244116 GCF_001853355.1 Bactrocera latifrons | reverse complement strand
CTTTTTTTTTTCGGTAATTTAATTTTATTTTTTCGTTTTTATTTATTCTTCTATTTATTTATTTTTTACTTGTTTTTTTTTTTTTAATTTTTGAATACATATTCATTTACTTTTAAATTTTGTATTTAAACAATTCATATATACCCCCTCACCACTCACCTCCTCATTGTCACTCATGATTTTCTCCAGTATGATTTCGACTTCACGCTTCTCCGCTATTTGCGTTGTCCAATTGTCTAGACTGGTTGTTACATCGACTTGACGCTTACTGAAACCGTTGAGGATATCTTCGACTGCCGTCACTGAGGATTTCGTTTCGAGATATGGATCCACGATCTATACGACAGCGCCAAATGCGTTTGTGTGTGTGAGCACGGCAGTTTATGCGTGTGCGCCCAACGCCATACATATTTGTTTTTGTTGGTTTTTGAAATGACAGAAATAGCAGAAATGTTGCCGTTATAGATTTTCTCTTATTTTCCATTAATACTTCTATTTATACTACATACATATGTATGTATGTTACAGACATACATACAAACAGTTGTATAGACATTTTGTTACTAATTTTGTGTTTATTTTTCTCCGAACCGCAAGCATATGTATATAAGCTTATACATAAGTACATATAATATTTATATATATTGTGTTAAATGCTCAGTATTTGTTGTGGTACTTTCAAGTGTTTTATAGCGGCATACGCGCTCCCAAAAGTGATTCGGAAACGCGTGCCGCTTTCAAAAAATCTTAAAATCAAAGCAAAAGGGACAGAAGTTGCACTATTTTGTGTCGCTCAGCTGGGAGTTGTACGCAGCTAGGCGCATGTAAGTGGTTTATATATGTAAATGCTTAAGTACAGTTGTAACTTTTTGATATAAATATGTTCATATGTATATATAAGTCTGCATAGGAATATATATTTTGGTTGGCAAGTGTGTAATTTAATTAATGGCAATGCTGAAAGCGTTTATCCATTATATTTATATACTCAATTAGTTTGTTATTTACTAGCTGAGGTTGTTTTGTTTTTGTTTTTTAGTTTTTTTTCTTTTTTGTGTTTGCTGTATCATCTTTTTTTGTTATACTGCTTAGGAAAATCTTCTCAAAGCTAACCTAATTATTACTTCTGTAGATAATATTACTTTATGGATAAAAGTTTTTTTTAAGCAATTTTATTAGCTTGTAATTATGTTTTCAATGGCGTGTTCGAGTGCACTTATGTTTGAGCAGTTCATGTTGTAATGATATCCTACCACTTAAGTCTTTTATCAGGCACCCCTCAATTTATTATTAAGGGCCCCATTTCAAGAAAGCGAATATTACAGAAATTATAGTTCTTGGATAACATGGATTTCTCCTTCAAAATCGTTCATTATTTTATTGATATATTATAAATTTTTTTTTGTACTTTATTTTACCTGAAAAAGTTTCATTTTCATTTTTTGGTAACGATTTAATATCACAGCAGATATTCGTGGAGTATATTTTCATATCCATCATATATGCATTAGGGTTAGTCAATAGAAGCAATTTTTTTATCTTGGTAATCTGAAAATTTATCTGATAAAATGAAAAACAAAATATAAAACTGTAACGCGGAGAACCTCTCTTTTATAATTATGAGACGAATAATTGGAGAAACTTTCCTAGAGGTGTGTAAGAACCTATTATCCAATTACAACAAGAGTTGAACGGAAATTGTTATCAGAAATTTTCTCAGTAAATCTATCTGCTAATATGAAAAAAATGAGAAAGAGAAACCTTCTGTTACAATTCAGATCTTATAATTGGAGTAACCAGCCAGATATCCCTTAGTTATACTTACATATGTCTAAAGACTAAATGTTTGGTAGGAATAATGCTAGAAATAACTTACATTTGTTAAATTTGAAAGACGTAATGCTTAAAGACGAAGTTTCTTAAAAAATTATGGGAATATAGTGGGCTTGGATAGTCCAATTATCAAAATAATAATATATTCAATTATATGGCTTTGACGTACGATAAAGTCTTCAGCTGATTTTATTGCTTACTTTATCTATATCAGGCGATAAGGTTGGGCGTGTTTTTTATGAGCTTGGCGGTTTTCATTTGTTAAAAGCAATAGATTAATGACATTAAAGCGCATTGCTGAAATAGGTAAGGTTGGGTTAGTCTGCTAGTTCAATTAGCCGCTTTGGTCTTTTGCGATACCAGAGCAGTTACTAGGTCCAAGAGGAGTAGTCATCCTTTAAGAGATGCTCCATTGTTTCCCTGGTGCCTTACTCTTGATATTTTCTGCAGTATTGTCGATCTGTCAGACCCATTTTGTAGGTATATGCCGCCACTAGCAGTGACCAGTTAGTTTTCCGATCATGTTCCTACAGTCTCCTCTATCGAGTGCTAGTAGGAATTTTATTATACCGAAATTTTTAGAACCCTAATCCATGTTTTCTTTCTGTTCAGCAGTATGGCTATGTTAAAACACATTTATATGTGCTTTTCATGTCTTTTTCGATTATTTTGGTCAGCTTATGGAGAAAACTCATGCATGTTGCAAGCAATTTTCGCTGCTACTCATACAATCAAAGCGTATGTATATCTGTTTAAGACTCAATGTATATCTGTTTAAGACTACTACTTGTGCCTTTTCAATGTGAGATAGAGAACAGATGCCTGTGCAGCTGCTACCTTTTAATAATTTTCGAAAAATCGACTCAATCTTTTACACAGTAAATAAATGAATATTTAAAATATATCATTAATTTCGTATATTATATACAAACGATATATATATGTATGCACTTGTACTTGTTGTCTAATAACCAGTTAGTTGTTTGAAGAAATTGAAATATTTGGTGAAATTCGCAAGGTAAAACAAATTATGCAGTTTATCTCGCATGTGTTCAACTTAATCAGATATTTATGAGAACTAATAAGTGTTTGTGGGGTATATACAAATTTTTGCTATTTCGATATTGATAATGGTCTCTTTATTAGCTGTTTATGCTTTTCTCGTCATTCTTGTCATTGTTCTAAAAGTTTTAAGTGAACTTTTAGGCTTTTTTTATTTGCATATTTATTCTCATTTCTTTGAGCTTCTGTTATTTTTATGTACCACTGTAATCTATTGCAGCTAATACTAAGATATGAAATATACTATAGCTGTTCTTTGCTTTTGATTTTTATTGCTTATCGGTCTACCACAACAAATTCCAGCCCAAATGTAGGCAACATTTATTTTTTATGGCATTAATAAGTAAAATATTGACTTCGAAGTTAAAGATCAAGGAAGGAAAGAGGAAAACGAAAGTTAAGAAAATCCAAATTCGCTAAATGTGAAAAATAATAGAAAATAGAATGGTTATAATAAAAAAATTATAAAAAAG
>NW_017536163.1:209109-240319 GCF_001853355.1 Bactrocera latifrons | reverse complement strand
TTTCGCCAGCAATTCCTCACATTTCAACACATTCGTCCAGACGTCTGTGGCATAAAATGAAGTTTTAGCGGCTACTCCCATGGATGTGGTCTATTTTTAGTAAGTGTTTATTGCCTTGCAAGTCTACTGCAAGTGAAATTTCACTTCATTACTTCTGTTTGTTTGCTTTCTCGCTTGCCTAAAAATACAATATCTGCTTGCAAATATTCGCCAAGTAGATTTTTGTAGGTTCCTTGCTTTACTATGCTGCAACTTAGTGAAAACTCTTTTAATAGCTTCATTTGCTTGCAACACACTGCAATTATACAGTTCTCTGGCAGCAATGTTTACTTTTACTCGCAGCTATGCGAATGTACGTCTATGTAAAGGGGTATTTAAGTGCGTGTACTCACATAATTTCTACGAATTCTGATTTCACTCGAAATCTTCTATTTTTGTAGAGTGTGAAGTGGAGCAGTCATTAAATTAATTTTTTGTTTTGGATATGATTTTCACTTAAACAGGTAAAAACGAGATTTTTAGGGAGTATGTACCCACTGGTGCGAATAGTTGTTTGTATATATGTAAGTAGGTATAAAGCCAGCTGATTAAAATTGTTACTTAAGTACTAGTTTCTCAAAATTTTTAAGACAAAATTTAGAAAATTTGGAAAAAAATCTTTTCTTAAAATTTATATATATGTTTTTTGTTTTTTAGTTATGGTTACTCGAGTACTATTTTCTGAAAATTTTTAAAATAAAATTAGAAAAAATAATTTTTTTCACATTTATATTTTTTTTTTTAATAAAAATTTTTGTTTTTGCTTTTCTTTAGTTTTCACTGCCAAACTCTACTAACTTCTCTCTCCTGACTTTTATATAATTTTTATTTCCCTAAACTAAGAAATAATTGCTCTCATTTGGCCCTAAACCAATTCCGCAGTCCTTACTTCTAAACTACTCCTTCATTCGCACATCTTCTATGTTCTTCTCACCACCACAAAGAAATATTTAAATCAGCAGCACATTTGTGCGTCGTCAAAAATATATTTCATGTTTGGTTAACATGTCAGAAGTGGGTACTAAGAAAAAATAATTTCTGCTGTCATAATGAAATTAATTGCAAATGAGTTGAATGTAGCAAGTGCTTGTGCTGACTGCGTGACCAACTGCTCCTCAAGCAAGCAGAAAGTACTTGTTAGCACACTGAAAAAAATTTTTGTAACTAAGTTCTTTACAGCAGTTGCTTATCCCGGTACACCTCAGTGCGATTTATAAAATGAATAAAAATATTTAACAAAGAATTTGTCTAACATTTTGTATTTCTAACCAAATTTCGTATGCGGAAACTTGTTGGAAAAGGCTTATGGTTTTTCAAAAATGCAAGCCTATGAGTAGTACAACGCCTTCCCTTTAAATACGAAGGTCGAGAGATCGTTGAAGACATGCCTCGTTTTGGACGACTTTCGAACTCTTAAACTGATGAAAGTATTACAAAAAGTGAAGGGTATGGTGCTTGAAAATCGTCAGGCAAGTTGTAGAGAGATGGCAAGAGAGCTCGACATCTTGGGAATGAAACACGTTCTTGCTCGACTCGTCCCGATGAAGCCGAATTTTTTTCCTAAAGAGTACAGTAAACAGGTCTTTTTGAATATGCTTGATCGTGCGAAATTCGGTCACACATTCATGGAGAGCATTATAACTGACAAAGATTTATAAGTTTGACATACAAACAAGTCAACAGTCATCCAAATGGAACCCGTTTTCAGTCGATAGAACAGATAAATAAAAATTCGCTGATCATCTAAAGTTATAACATTTTTCCACCTCGCCGTCAGTTTATGGATTCCATCCCAAAAAAACTGCGTCGGCTTGGCGGTTAAGAATGATTCGAATAAATTTTTAGTATTTGAGTGAGGAGTTGTACATGTAATAGAAGAAATGGTAGTCAGGACAGGCAAGGTCATAAGTGGGGAGAGCAAAATTTCCTCGCCACTTCTTTTTCAATAACTTTTAACTGATTTTTGCCGGTGATATTTCCAGGCGTTTTTCGCAATCGCTCGTTCGATATGTTGTTGTCGGCATAGTTTCCCATTAACCCTAGCAAGATAACGGTACGTGAAATGACGTACTATTTTTCTACGCTTCATTTGTATTCGAAGCAACTTTAGTCTGTCTGCAGTCAGTTCTTATGTCCTTATGTGTAGCACATAAGACTCATTCAAAAACAATTTCAAAATCTTTGACATTCTTTTAATATTTTTAAAGAAAATACGCCGTTCGAATGTATGGTTATCTTTCCAGTGGTATAAAATAGCTATATCTTTCTATGGTTAATGGTTTTGCCGGTTTTAGCATCCATAATACGGCTATTGATTTGGTTGGTTTGAATGCATACAAGATGTTCTGCGTTCAAGCAAGATTTCTGACATTCAAAATTATGTTTTAACGTCTCTTAGCCTCAGGTCAAATAGCACAAAATTTGGTTGCTTTTGAATGTATCCGACTGCTTTCAAACATTTTGAAGTGGCTGCTTAAGTGAATCCTATAGAGTCCGCGGGATTGACAATAATTTTCATTAAATAATGCTTCCAGTATCTTATCTTAAAATTTCTTGGAAGCCAGCATCACCATTTTAAAGTGCAAAAAATAGCACGTTATTTCAACTAGAGTATCTTCACCATAATCTTGCACCAAAATACTATGACTGTCGACTGAGGTTTATTTTATATCAAAGCTATGAAAAAAAGCTCCCCACAAAAACCATTTCAGGTACAAAGTGCGACATATTAGAGTGAAAAGAAAACTACGGATGTTTACGCTTCCAATCAATGACATACATATACTGGGAAAGACGCAGAAAGACAGTAGTTTTCCAACTTAGGTTACTCTAGGTTACGAATAAAGTGATAAACCCGATATATTTTCAAAATCATTCTACTATTTTGAGATTTTGTTTTGGAATAAAAACTATGTTTAGTTAAAAAGAAAAATACAGTTTCTAAACTAAATTTGGTTTTTAAATTAAAAAAAAATTACAAAACAACATATAATATATGTATAAGCAAAACTTAAATTTTGTTTCAATATGAGTGGTTTCTATTATATAGGTGATGAAACGTTATTTTGCATTTTATGGGACGATATATTATATAAACTTTTCTGCATAAAAAGAATAATCGATACAAAAATCATTTCTGTATATCATGTAAAGAAATATTTACTATGCGTCATGGTGTTTGCTTTGAAATTAATAAATATTTTGCTAAGGAAAATTCAAATAGAAGAGAGCTATAGACGTGATAGACAACAAAGAATAGAACTGACTAGAAAATATATGCACAATATTAGCACTTCAAAAGGCACAGCTCCTTATCTTATAGCATTGACAGACGGCAGCGATTAACTGCATTAATCCGGATTAAATAAGGAGTTAGTGAAGATAACTCTGTTGCTAACTCCCATATAACCCTCAAAATTTTGGCGAATTTGTTGCATTTTCTTTGGCAACATTGCTAAAAATTGCCAATTTTAATTTATTGTGAATAAAGAGCGAGTAACACTGACAGCTGTTTTTCAAATTTTCAATAATAAAACAAGAAGTTGTATGTTATGATGTTTTGTAATGATGCAGTTTTAAATAAAATATTGGACGGCTAACAACCGCAATGTTTATCTTCTATACATTTTCATTGAAAATCAAACTCGC
The DNA here is from genome assembly GCF_001853355.1 of Bactrocera latifrons. Classification (NCBI taxonomy): domain Eukaryota; kingdom Metazoa; phylum Arthropoda; class Insecta; order Diptera; family Tephritidae; genus Bactrocera; species Bactrocera latifrons. The sequence goes on along the minus strand of NW_017536163.1, from coordinate 236,632 downwards.
ATAGCTGCTGTCTGTCACCTATAAATTTGGGTCTGATTAAGAGCTCAGTCAATCCGGATTAGCGTTGCCGCCTGTCAAGGCTATTATAATTTTGGATCTTCGCCTTGATGACGAACTACTTCAAGCTTTAAATATACGTTATTAGCTCGTGGTGAACAAAGAACGACTTCTACAATTTTAGGTGTGAGTAACGATAATTTTTAGATATATCGGTAATTAAAGCAACTAAATATGTTAAACTAATGGTATTTAAAAAAAAAAATAAAAAAAAATATAATTAGATATAACTAAAAGCCGGAGAATTACCACTACCACTTAAAATACCCTTCCACAAATATTTAGTTTTGTAAATACTATATAAAATAAGAGTACACACTTTCAAGTTGATAAAACGTGTTCCCAAACTCTTCAAATCTGCATAATCGGCGCGTATGTGCTTCCAGTTCTCTTGCAAAAACTGTAGCTTCTGCTCATCGGCCGTTTGTTTTAGCTGCTTATCCAGATTATCTAGCTGGCTAGCCAATTCATTAGCTTTCTCGAAGAACTCAATAAGCAAGGAAACACAGTCGACACGTTTCAGCACCAAATCCTTCAGTTCAATCCAATGCTTGTGCAGCGCCTCAGCCTTAGAGTCGACATCGTAACGTTGTTGCGGACTCAATGACTCTAGATGCGCTTTAATTGACTCAAGCAGCAAGTTAATGAGCTCGCCTTTGATCTGAAAGATGGAAGTTTGTAATTAGTTGCAGCAAATTTGCTGAAAAATCTTCAAAACAACCTCCAAATCCTGCATGAGTTCGTGGTGTTGCAACAGGAACTGTTTACTCTGTTCCAATGTGCTGCCCATATCGACATGCTGCTGCAAATACAATTGTCCCGAAGACATCAACCAGTTGAGCAAGTCATTGTATTGCGCTAAAAAGTCCGAGAGCGCTTTCTGTACGCGCTGGTGGTCTTCATTGCTTGTCGAACAAATACTCTCGATGTACGTCTTACGATTCTCAATTTCGTCGAGCACACGCTTTACACCCTGCGTCTCGGGTTGTGTGCGGCCGACCTCATCTAATATGCTATAGCCGAGGCGTAGTGGCTCCTCCGTAAAACTGCGCACATCACGCGTCACCTTCGCATACATGGCGAAGCTCTCGGGCGTATTGGGCGGCAGACGCACATTTGCCAACTCCACTTCAAGTTTCTCGAGCACACTCAATGTGTTTTCGGCCTTGGCGAAGAAGTCACGTGACTGCTGCAGCCAGTGTTCGCGTTGATCCACCAAGTCCAGGTGTTCCGTACAAGAGCTCAGCACATTATAAGCGCGCGCACAAGCCTCATCGCCAGTAAAAGTACCGGAGGCTTGTAGTTTTTCTTTGGCGCGTGTGATCTTCAACGCACGATCACGCAGCAGCAAAGCTTGCTGTTTCCATTCACGATAGTTGTGCAGCGCGTTATTTGCCGTGTGTTCGCACTCACCCAAACTGAAGAGATTGTCGACTTCGCTGCGTTGCTGCCGTAAGGTCGCTTCCACTTCGTCCAACTCGCGTCCGAGCAACGCCAATGTGAGACAGTGTTCCAATTGTACTTTACGCGTTTGCCACGCTGACTCCAAAGCATTGCGGCGATCGTGTAGGGCCTCCAACCACAACTGAACTTGGTGAACGGCGCGTGCGGCATCACGCTTGATATGCTCGGGTCGTGTGTCTAATGTTTCCAGATTTACAAGTTCCTTCAGCTGTGCGAGCAGTTCGTTGCCATCTTTTAGCGCCGCCATCACCGCCGTGAGCATGTCGATGCGTAACTGTTTGAACTTGTTGAGGAACTCTTGCACGGCCGTCACTTCTATCGGCAGCATTGTGTCGATGCAAGCGACCTCCAGTTGGTCCATGCGACGCTGACACTGTGCCATCTTCTCTTGCAGCTGTGTGGCGAGGTGGAGTATGTGTTGGCGGTCGTGCAGTAAATGCAAAATATCTTGCCAAATGATGTTCAGCGTATCGGCCATGGCGTTGACTAGTTCGGAACTGATACGCTTGCTGGCGAGTAATTTGTCTGCCTTCTGTACGAATTCGTCCATCGGGCCGGGTAGGTTCTAGTTACGGAAGAATGAGAGCAAAATTTGTTACTTGTTAAACTTGCGTAAGAATTGTACTAACCTGTATATTCCTAAGAGTCTCATCGTGATCCTTCTGCAAGCGTATGGACTCATCGAGATTCGTGCCTAATGTTGTGATCTTTGGCTCTAATTCAACAACCTTAATATATAATTTGTCCGGGCTCTGTAAGAAAAATCGTGTGTAAGGTTTATCCTTGTCGATAAGCATTCATTTGAAAGTGTTTTATTGTCGTGTAGATTCGTGTGCGGGTACGGGATCAAGACAGGAACAGGACGGAAAATTTACTGTGTTAGCGCTGTAAAAGTGGTTCGTGGAAACGGAAGTGTGTGGTTGTGGTAGGACGTTATAAGGAAAGGGTTGCAGCAGAAACGAATGGTAGACCAAATCATAGCTTTGAAGAAACTTATTAAAATATGAGTTTAGATACAGTAGTAAGACGTGCAGAACTTTGAAATAGAGTCTACTAAGTATTCTCTTGTAAAATGTTAGGTACTGAGGCATTGAATGGTATTGCTTTGACAGTTAAGATCCCAAAATAGATCGTGTTTTTCTTAACATAATATTTAAACTGGAAAAGGAAGTACCTTGTCGATCAAACATCGAAAAACCATAGGACGGACTTTGCATTCAGTCGACCAAAACTTTGGAAAAAGCCGAAAAATATCTATTTTGAAGTATTGAGGTTTTAAAATATCAATAAGAAAGGGAAAATAGGATAGCGTTTGTCGTTTGGAAGGGAAAAGTGAGAAGCACTCCTATTATCCTTGTAATTGTCAGAGGTATATCAATTTGTCTTTCACGCTGGTACTTTTATTGAAAAGTATCCAACTATAGAACATACATGTTGATATTTGGGTTAGATAATAGTAATAATCATTTATGTCCTGAAACCACTCGTGCACTCTGCTACGGGATAGGCTATCATCGTCATAAACTTGTTTCATTAATTGAAACGTTGCGATAAAAGTTTTAATAATTTTAAAATAAAATTTAATGCTGGCTGTTTGGCGCCAACAGGGAACGCTAGATTCAAAAAGTCCTGTTTACTTTGGAATTCATCTAGTATAGTAATGTTGAACTTCGTTTAATAACTGGAGATAAGCTCAGCTTTCCGTTGGCCGAGCATATGTTGCGCGTTGTGCGCTTACGTAACTTATCAGGAACCGTATCCGAAAAAATCAGTATATGTAAGAAACAGTATATTAACTCTTTGAGAAGTAAAGTTTTTCGATTTTGATTAAAGAAAGCCAAAAGAAAATAAACGAAATCGTTCAAGATTGCTCTATATTTTTAACACACGAGTATCAGGGTACAATAGAACTTCGGCATTAGGTTTAGTAGAATTTTTTTGGAAATTTTATTTAGAACGAACCATTAACTATTTATCTTCGAAAATTCCTGAATTTTTCTCATTTCTTCATTAAAAATTCCCAAGCTGAGGCTGACCCCTACAAAACAATTTATTAAAATATTTCTTGAACAACTTATTTAAAAAAGTAAAATTTTATGGTAAAGCGCTTGCTATAAATTTTTATAGCAAACTTCAAGCATCCACATATCGTTAGACAACAAATTTTTCCCTTTTTTTAACACCTCAAGCAGCATAAGACAGCATAGCATAGTGCAGAAACTTCATAACAACTAACCAAATCTGTAGGAGAATCGGAATGCTCTAAGAGGAATCGTAAACAAAGTAACGGATGCGAACGCACCATAATTGGACAACGATGACCTTCATTGCGGACAATAAGGAAATCATATACATTCACGCTCACCACTACTAACATACACGTACGAGTATATGACGAGCGAATAGGAATTCCTGTTGTGAGAGAGCAACACACGCTAAATAACTTCCATGCAACTAGACATAACCACAGAACAACAACAACAAAACGATCAAACAAATGACTAACCGAACAACTGCAATAACAATGACGTATGCAGAGAAATGGCCGGTTAGACGAAGGAGCTCAATTGCGAAGCGGTACTTCACAAGTTCGCCAGTTCGTAGTGTTCGTAGTGTTCGCTGTCACTGCCACTGCCATGACCACTGTCAGTGCCATATTTGAGGCAAGCCTCGGAGACTTGACGCAAAGTTATGCAGTCGTCTTGTCATTTATGGTGGCGGTTTTGCCGGTGGTCAGCCGCGGCGCGTTGTCTGCGTCAGCTAAAGTAATGGCCGGCCACTTGGTTGCTACTTTCAAGATTTGTTACGTTTTCATTGTCAATTTGCTGCTGTTTTCCATTTTGCTGTTACTTTTAACTTTACTATTCTTCTGGGGTCATATTTTTTCTACTTTTACTCGTTAATATTTTGATTGTTGATGACTTTTCACTGAGATGTTTTGCTATTTGAGTGTATTTATAAGTTTGCTTGAAAATTTAAAATATTTGAAAATTGAATAGAGTTCGTGAGAACATACACTTTATGACTTTGAATCATGCAGAGAGAAAATGAAATCTAACATTAATACTTATATACATATATACCATATATATATGCTATATACTATATACTTGTATATTTAGTATTAACTACATGTTTAAAATATACACTATGGCAGAGATTCTATTCTTTAAAAAATCAACATAAAGTGTGCCCCGCAATTTAGGCTGAATCAAAGTCTTTGAATATTATGACCATACCTCGGTCGTGGAGATCAATATCCATATAGTTGTTATTGTCAAACTTTTAGGCTTATTAAGCTAGTAAATTTATCCGGATCATAGAAAGCGTTAAAAATTTTGCTTGGATTGGAACCAGCATTAAGATATGTATCTAGCAATATTATCGCTAGAAGCCTTTGTAGAACCACTTCTGCTACTAAATTTTTTGAAATGAGTAGGAAATTATAGATCTCACTCTCTTTCTCTCTCTCTCTCTCTCTCTCCCTCTCTCTCTCTCTCTCTCTCCCTCTCTCTCTCTCTCTCTCTCCCTCTCTCTCTCTCTCTCTTTCTATGCACGTAAGGGCTCCCGAGAGAGCGTAGAGCGAGTGTATTTGAATCCTATAACGGTATATTTACAGTTAGAAATGTAAATTTATACCATCGTGACCGTGCTCTGTATGCACTCCCAATAATGTTCTATTAAATTCTAGGGCCTTATAGATTTTTAAGAGAGGGTTTTTAAGGTGAAAATTAGACCCGAAAGTTTGGTATTATCTTCTGTGGCGAGTGCAAACATATTTTTTGTTGAGGATTTTTTGTTTGGTGACTTTGTTATTGTTGTATTATTATCTTCTTTCAGCGAAATATTAAGGTATACAAAAGCTTCTAAAAGCTTATGAAACAAACTATATTTAATATGTATTTCATATACCGAATATTTTTCCTAAAATACCGAAATTATAAAACACGAATGAGGTCGCATATAATGCTTTAAAAAACATATCGTTTGATGTCATATACTCCATTTTCATTCAAGCTTTTTTATTCAGACATAATTTTGTAAGACTTCATTCGAGTATTTTTATGTCATCGAATTTATTATTGAACGTTTATAAAATTAAGGAAATACTTTTGTCTACATTTTAAACAACAAAAACAATTTAACTGGTTTATTATTGGTGAACCTGAACTTACATTTAATATAATTCCGGTATCTTGACCTAAAATTGTGAAACAATTAAAATGGCTGATACCGCACAACAGTTCCAGGCCATGTGAGTCTAATTTCCTTGATTTTCTTATGTAAAAAATCAAATTTAACATACTCCATCTATCACCAAAGTGACCAGAAAATTTTGGAAGAACCCATGCTTTCCGTGCCAAAGGGTATACCACCGACCGGCATCGACAAATTCATTTATCCAATCAAATTAAATTTAATTGGCGCTCAAATGTTGCATATTCAGGTGATTAGCAGACTCGACTTTTTCACAAAACCCCTAATTCTGCTTTTCTTATTCATTTCTAAATTTTCTTTGGTGTGCTCTACAGGGCCGGCGTCTTATGATGGTCCGCCTACTTTCAGATGATGAAAATAAGTATATGCAAGAATTGGAGAAAGTTGGTCTTACTCTTTGGCGATAATAAGCACATAATACTCTATTTTTCGGTTTTACGGATTTTATTCATAATTTTGCCCTTTAGGTATATTTTTCAACTACTCGCAAGCTAAACTCATTAAGTACATATTTGTACCGTTGGTTAGAACAAAATTTATATACATTTCTCTGTATGCACAAAACAAAAAAAAAAAAAATCGATAAATTATTCATTTAATATTTTATAAATTGAAAAAATATTTTTTAGAAGACGGTTTTTATGTAGTAGGCGGAGTAGTAAAATACTTACCCCTAAAATTTACTATATTGGCTGTTGAAAGCCGCAGAAGCTATCCCTTAGATAATAATAGTTCACTAAAATTGAATTCAGATTTCTAATTCCCATAAGATAAGCTAAATAGATGAGGATTACATCTACCCTCAGCACATTGGAAAATGACTATATACTGGTACTACTAGGTGCTAGTGAGGCGATGTGATTCTTCTTCACGATGAAGGGTTTAGGTCCTATTATATTAGTGGATGCTGTGGAGCAGCAAGCTCATCTGCCAGTTCATTCCCGGCTATAACTTTGTCACCGGACAGCCAGGTAAAGTGCACTTGGTTACGTTCCGCTGGACTATTCCGTCGTTCTCTGTTTATGGCAAAAAATTTCTGCGTGATAAATGCTTCGAAAATTTTCCAAGACTATGGAGAGTTTGATGAGTGGTCCTGCGACTCCTGCACCAATTCCATCTCTTGATGGATGGCATCAAAAATCTTCAATTATGTTAAATTCAAGAGAATAGCACGTAGGGTTGGATTTACAGTTCGAGCTAAGGAATTTGCGAAACGACGCTAAACTAGCTAGTAAGTTATTATAGATAGCCGATGATGTTGACATCATTGGCTTCAACATCTGCACCGTTGGTTCTGCTTTCTCCACACAGGATAAGCAAGCGAAGCAAATGGATCTGGCAATGAACGAGGGCAAGATAAAATATCTCCTGTCATCAAACAAACAGTCGTCACACTCGCGACTTGGCACCAACGTCACTGTTGACAGTGATATCTTCGAAGTCTTAGATAATTTCTGGGAACCAGTATTAAAACCAACAAAAACGTCAGTACCTCCTACCAACAGGTTCTACTTCGTACTCAGTAGACAATTGATAATTAAAGTCCTCCCTCCATGAACAAAGACCACACTCTATAATTCACTCATTATCCCCATCCTGCTATATGGTGTAGAGGCATGGACAATGGAAACATCTTATGAGTCGACGTTAGGAGTTTTCGAGAGAAAGGTTCTGCAGAAGATTTATGTTTCTTTGCGCATCGCCAACGGCGAATATCATATTCGATAGAACGACAACATTGACATATGTAGTTCAGCGAATTAAAAGACAGAGGCTACGCTGGCTGCCGTCCAAATGGACGAAAACACTAGAAGAAGAAGACCTCTATTCCGTTGGAAAGACCAAGTGGAGAAAGAAAAGGCGAAAAGGAAGAACAACTGGCTCGCTTTCTGTAAACTCGGCTATAATCGCGGTGTCTACACCAATAATGGAGAAGAAGATGAGCTGAGTATAGCTTTAATGCAGCCGAAGTTAACTTTTTGTTTTTTGTTTTTACCTTATTTTCAAAGGAAGCGTATGATGACAGTGATGTCCTCATTAATCATAAGATAAATTGGTTACTTCCTATAATAATATGTAAATGCGTGCTTACGTAAGTAACCATATATTCCTTAGCACTTCTTCGATTAATATGCAAATATGTGTGTATATGCGTACACACCAACAACTAACAAGCATCATCACACCACCTAAAAAGCACCAACTCAGCCCAAATTGGTTGTGATGCGGTGAAAGCAATTTTCTCGCTTCAAAGAATTCAGACTTTTTTCTGCTTTTTGTTGTTTTTTTATGTTCTTTTTCATCTGCTTTTGGTTGTTGTTGTTGCTTTTTTGTTCTTTATATATTTTTCGCCTAAAAAAAGTTAAATTTCTCGAACGAAAGTTGCTGGAACACTCAAGAATTGGAGCAATGGCCATTGATTATGCACAGTGCGGTCAATAAGTACAGCAACAAAAGCGAAGTAACAACAAAAAGCCGGCGCTTATGAGTAGACAAGGCAACTAACAGATTAACAACCGTCACTTAGAGTAAAATGCTGTGGAGTCAATAAAGTCAGCAACAGAAACAGCAACAGCAACTACAACGCCACCAATAACAATTGCTGTTCAGAAGCAACCCAGACTTTATGTTGCCTTGATAAGCGATAGGTGAGCAGTAAGCGTTTACACCGCCGGTAACCGATACGGAGCCGATGTGGCGATGCGACGCAGTGATCTGCATGCAAACCGGGGTCGACAGCGACAGGCATGTGTGTATATGTATACCATATGTATTATAGATTGCGGCAGACATGCATGGCAGCGAATGTGGTACCCCACCCGCCGCCGCTGCTGCCCACACCGAAGCGCTGTGCTTGCGAGCATATTTTACCGGCTGATTGCATCGCGTTTGCTCGTTGCAGTCATCTGAGATCGCGGTGTGTGCGTGTGCGCTTGTGGAAATTGCTTGGGCTAATAAGCCGCGCATGCGCGAGCACGCATGTCGGGCGATTCGCAAGACGCGCACACATGCGCACTAACATGTATATCCATTATGGGTGCTTTACGCTTTTATGTTTCGGTTTTTTGTTGTTATTTTGTTGTGTTCTTGTACGCCTGACTACTTTTACATCGGTATGCACGTGACGATTGTCAAAAGATAAATGCGCTGGCGAAAGATCTCAGGTGAAAAGGTTAAACAATTATTTACGAAAGCGCAACAATCCATGTTGTTACACGTCCAGCGTTGAGCTTATGTGATTACAAACACATATACATATGTATGCGTGAAGTCTATGTACGCCGTCAAAAATTTATATGGATGTGTAGGTATACTGCAGTTATAACTTTCCAAGTATGTGCTTTACGGGATTGGAATTGCTTTACTTAGACGACACATGTACTTAATCACCAAGGCGATTCGATTAGTACTTAGCCTAAAAGAAGGAAAAACTTCAAAGCTTTGAAAAAGTGGCATCGATTCGCCTTATAGGCTCTTGAAAAGTTCCAAGAAAATCCGATCTTTACAAGCCAAATTTTGTTCAACGATGAGGCTCATTTCTTGTTCAATGGGTATGTAAACAAGAAAAATTTCAACCTGAAGAGATTCAGGAGCTACCATTTCATCCAGAACAACGGTTTTGTGACGCTTGAGAGTCGGTGGAATTATCGGTCCATATTTCTTCAAAAAATTATGCCGTTGAGAACGTAACCGTCAACTGCGACCGTTATCGCCCCATGATAACCGATTATCTTATGCCTGAAATTGAAGCTGGTGATCATGTGTAATCACACCGTTAAAATATTTTCCTGCAGAGATATGTAAAGTCTAAAGTATATGGAGAATCCCGCTTCGATTCAAGCCTTGGAGCAAAACATTAGGCGTGTCATTCGCCAATTGCCAGTCGAAATACTCGAACGAAAAATTGGACTCAACAGGTGGACCATCTGAGACTTAGGCGCGACCAACATTCGAAAGAGATAATCTTCAAAAAAGAAATACCAAAGAATTTTCGTTAAAGTGATAATGAACATTCTCTATTCAAATTGAAGTTTTTTTACTACTACTTCACTCAGTGATGCTAAAGATGCTTTGATCTATCTGAAAATTCAAATAATTTTTGTAAAGTTGGACTCCGTGGCGATCAAAACCTCTTCATTCGGCTCAAAATTCAGAACGACAAATGGCTTTTTAAAGTAACAAAACAAATCGTACGTAACCCACTCCTGAAGAGTAGGGTGGATGGAGTGGACTATAGTCACTTTTTTTTTACCAAATCTGACCGGTTTTTTCTGTAAATTAGCTTCGAATCGTCCCAGTAATATTGCTTAGTGGATTCCTTTGGCTTTTTTTGTCCTTCTCCAAGTAGTTCAAGTATATTATCCAAACTTGAGAATCCCATAACACAGCAGCCATTATCATTTGCTCAGCTGATGGAAACGTTCTCGCCTTCTCAGATTCGCTGGGTGAAGTCCCCAGTTTAAGCCGTTGCTTGACTTCTGGATTATACCCGTGATCACCAATATGAGTTAGTAGTATATATAATATTTAATATGTCATATTTTTCTCTTCGTTAAATGCTTTCAGAGCACCTGGACTGTAACTGTTGATATGACAGTCTATGCCATAAAATCTGTTTAATCATTTAAATATCATTCGAAGATCAATATAATGAAACTACCGTATGCTAAGTACCATGGGTTATATCAAGCTTTGTGGAGAGGTAACTCCCTGTTAGGGTGCCCTTAAAGTGCTCTCAATCACACGGGGCTCACGGAAATGAAAATCAAAATTTTTCAATTGTCAAAAATTTATTTTCAAAAAACTTTCGAATTTTTCAAAACCAACGGGTTTAAACACTCTAAAAACAGCATTCAAAAAAGAGTATTAAGTCTCCCTAAAGTCAGCTGCATTAAAACATTCATTCGCTCCTCTAGCAAGTGCACCTTCAGCCAAAATATCTAAATTTTGTTGTTTTTGCTCAGCAGCATTACAACATAAGGTATTCTTCGAAATCGCAACAAGTTCTACACATTGTCAGACGCATCATTAATCGTAATAATACATTGTTGCAATGTTGTTGCTTTAACAACAAGTGATGCGCATATGTATGGACAGCGGAACATTGAAAAAATTGTGGAGAGAACATATGGCCCGCAGCATACACGCCGGTAATTGAAGTTTTCATATTATGCATATATGTATGTACATATATTTTTGTATATATAAATATGTATGTTTGAAAACTTATATTGTGTGTATGTATATGGACAATTAATACTGACGCTTAGTGTAGGGAAAATATTTTCGGTGTTCAGTTTCACCAGACGTACCGACCGAAATGATCTCTTGACATTGATTGTTTTATTACATTTTATGTCGAAATAATTAAAATTTTTGGAAATGTAAACAAAATACTGTTAATAGTAAGTGTTATATTTTCTATTTGAACCGATATTTTAACGAAATTTTGGGTAAGCAAATTGAAATATGTACCCATTGGAAGAGTAAAATTTAATAAAAAACTAAAATTTTGAAAATTTTCGAAAAATGGAATGTGCAATATCTTCTATCGAGAATTTAAAGTTTTTAAATAACTTTTTTTTTTAATTTTGCTGTGTATTCTTAAACTTAGTAAAAAAAAAAATTCTTCGAAATTTTAAAATTATTGTTAAAGTATTTTTTTATTCCCCAAAAACGCCTTGTTTATTCTTTCGCACTTCCCTGTGCTCAGCCAATTTGTTTGAAGCCAATAAAATTTCCACGCACTTACAAATTTTTGGCAAATCATTGTGAAAGATGAAGATTCGGAATGGAGGATGGAGTCATGCAAGTGAAGAAAGTTCTCTGAGCGCCATTCACTTGGGAGTGGACAGAAACGATTGTTTCTGTTATGGCTCAAGCAGCTCACGGCTTCCGGTCTTAGACCAAGAATCCTCTAGGTAGCCAAAAAACATCCGTTTGAAGGCGAGCTAATAAAGAAAGATCGAATCACCCCTCCCCAGAGTTGTGCTCTGGGTTAGGAACCCGCCACGTAAAAAACCACACCCAATGAAAAAATCCAAACACCCTCGGATGACAGCATCCCCTTTTGATTCGGCTATAACCTTGTAAATTACGATGCAACTGCCCATAAAAAATGAATACATTTAGTTACAGTGGAACAAAATTTATTATTTGTAAAAGTATAAATTTATGAAGTTGCCACCAGATTTCAGTTATAACATGCTTAATGACCTTTATTTTTTGTACTGTGTGATTTGCAAATATTAACTAAATATTTGAAACAAATTCACTATGTTTATTTTAATGGTGTTGCCACATATTTCAATTTTCTGAATTAGTTTTGTGTCAAAATTTAACGAACACATGGTTATGATTTGATTGCGATATTAAGGAAAGGATTTAAAAAAAATACTGAAATGTTGCTATGAATATAACTTATATAGTGTGGTGTTGCCACTTAATTCAAGTAAAAAGTATTTTTAAATATGCTATTAGTTGAAAATTTTCAGTACTGTATGACTAAAAATTTTAATCTAAGTTTAGAGTAATTAGATCTGAGTTAGTACAGAGTTGCCACACATTTTAAAATTTATTTCAATCTCTCATTGAAAATTTTGAATATTGCTGCGATAATTGTTTTTAAATTTTTACAATGGCTTCAATTTCAAAGTTAGTTAGTACAGTGTTGCCATATTTATTTAATATCTAAATTATAAAAATTCAAAAAGTTAAAATATATATGAGTTGATAAATTTTGAAAAAAAAGTTATATAAAATATGTTTTCGCCAACTGTTTCGAAAAAATATGGCAACCTTTGTTTGTATTAAAAAATTATTTGAAAATTTGCTAATTCTATGACATACTATGTTGTTGTTATAGCGTCAAAACACATTCCAGAAGTAATTTCGACGAATGCTGCCCAGTTGACAGCTGTCGTGGGAACGGACGGCATCCACTATTGCATATCACTAACTGCAATTATTCAAATTAGGTACATATATTTTATATCAATAGCGATTACCAGCTATAAAATTGTAGTCACAAACGCGCATTAAAAGCACATCATCGTGAATCTAGAACCCTAATGGTGCCATAGCTATGTATGTATATCTAGATGTTTATGAGCATATAAAAAGTAAAACTGCAAAAACATCATGATATCTCTCTTAATATTTGTGTCCACATACACAAACACATACTCACCAACTAGCATAAATACTCATATATTACCTTGAATATATAGTCATTATCCAAATGACAGTTATATCTAAATGACGGCAATTAGACACGCATAGACGAAATTTATTTTGCCTCAACTAAAAGCACTTTCCCGATATACAAACATTCTTCGATGTAATTTCGAAAGCACGCTAATGCATCGTGGTGATAATAAGGCGTGGTAAATATGTGAAAAGAGTCATGCAAGCAGATTAAACAGCATTTACTTAGGCACACTTTGGCGATTTTGCTATTTTAAACGCCATAAAATGCATTTAGCGCATTTAGATCAGGTTACCAGCGTTCCAGCGCTGCAATCTTTCTGCGCATGCGCACACTCGGCCATAGCACAGACCGCAAGCACATACACTAAGTGCTGACGCGTGTTGTCTGGCTGACTGTCTAACTATCTGGCTGCGCTGCCACCACACAAATTATTTGCTTTGATTGCTAGCTTTCTTTCTCCGATTTTCCACGACGACGACGACTGACCGCTAGCTGTTATGTGCTGGTGGCCGGTTCGGTGTTGCTAAGTGCGTAAACCGTTTTGTTGCAAACGAGCGCAAATGTTCTGTAAGTGCTCGAGCATGAATGCTTGCTTGCTTGTACAATATATAATAAAAAGAAGAAAATCAATAGCTTATTTATGCTTACTCGTGGGTGTCGTGGGTAATTTAATTCCGGACCGGTAGTTATGCGCAATTTAGTTGTCACTGTTCTTCGCATTCTTATCTGGCTTTATAGCATCTATTTCAATTTGTTCTATAAGGTACTTGACTTTTTAGCTTTTGCCCTTTTTTGTTGGTATGCTTCAGTCCTTAAATGAGAATTATTGTTACTCGGAATCTACGCAAACTTTTAATGTACGTAAGAACGTAACCTTCAACAGCGACTGTTATAGCGCCATGATAACCGACTATTTGATGCCTAAGATTGAAGATTGTGATCTCGGCGAAATTTGGTTTCAACAAGATGGCGCCACTTCTAACATTTCGTATCATTCAAAATTTCTCGAGTCCATACGAAACCAATGCCAACACTCTCTGTCAACTTATGGAAGGCATGACGACTGAATTTAATGCCAAAGTGGGTGACATACAAAATTCTGAGTGATAATAGCCCGAAAATATATACTATACTGCTTTTCATTTGACAGTCTGCACTTTTTTTACTGCTTCGGACATTGAGAAGTCACATCACAGTGTCCTTTGAACATCATCTATACAAAGCGATATCTAAATTATTACTGACATTGAGAATAGTTGACTTAATTTCAAGCATTTTTGTTGAAATATTTTGACCAAGCCATCCTTGCAAACTTTTACTTGAGACAGGACCACCTTCTAAGAGCACCAAGCAGCTAACGCATACAACGACCCACAGCTGCCATAAAACACATCCAATGGAGTGCTTCACAAACAGAAACTCGACTTATTTACCTAGAAGACCTTCAAACCATCCAACTATACCAAACGGATAACTTAAAGTGCCTAGAGAAACAGTATTAACCTATTAATTAATTTTCTAACCAATACAAACAATCACCAAAATGCCTACATATATGTATACCGGCTAGCGAAGGGTCTAAAGTTTAAATATTTAGTCTCACGTTCATAACTCCTTGAGAGCTTTGCGATGAGCTCAGTGGATCAACCTCGATAACAATAACTCTCTCCACCGATTCTTCTAATATTCAGCCAAGAGGTTTTCTAGCTACAGATCAATATCTCACAACTTCTATATCGGTTTTTAAGATGTTTTGTTGTATTACATATATTAAATTAGCTTAAACGTCCGCTTTGTTTACAAAATTTCATAAAAGGAATGTATTACCTTAACATTCCCGTGAGGGCAGATAGACTCTGTCAAAACTATGAATGTACATATGTCCATGTCAAAGACATTGCATATCGGTCCTGGACTGAAGACATTTCAGCTATTTTTCTCTAAAGAACTTCTGTATAACTACACTACCCAACAAATCTGAAAAAATATACGACTAATGTACTTGAAGGTCTGTGGGGTATTTGAGGAGTTCTGATTATGAAAACAAATGAAACAGCAATTTCAGATAACGTATTTTGATTGCGCATTCGCAATGTGCGCGTGCACCACATAACTGACCTTATACATACATGCATATATACAAACGCAAGAAATTCAACATCTTTACCCATACAAGAATGTACAGACAACTTTTTGGGTGCGGAATACGCTTGTCGGAAATGTTTTCCAGCTTTAAGCACACACTTTTTCTTAGCGTTTTCTGAGCCACGCGCACACACTCTAACGAGATAATCCTCCCGCTCGTTATCTATGCGATTGAATCGTGTACCGACAAGCGAGGGGGCGTTTCACCAAGCGGGATTATTGGAATTTACGCGCAACTGCAACGGCAACCAGTTACAGAGGATGGTTTGCCGGCCGGTC
Source organism: Bactrocera latifrons (assembly GCF_001853355.1). Taxonomy (NCBI): domain Eukaryota; kingdom Metazoa; phylum Arthropoda; class Insecta; order Diptera; family Tephritidae; genus Bactrocera; species Bactrocera latifrons. The sequence continues at coordinate 221,259 of NW_017536163.1, read as the reverse complement.
CAGACGAGAGGCTCAAATGCTTGGCGTTAGACCACTGCAATTTGAGACATAGTTACATATATATTTATGTGCATGTCCAGGTGTGGTAATTTGAGCGGAGGTGGTGGCTCAGCGTGTTTTCTTTTCAACTACATAAAGCGAAATTAGTTGCTGCAGACGAAATGCTTTTTCTTTCTCCTTCGACAGGCTGCTACTTTGGTGGCCATATTTTAGAGATTTCAATTATAAATGTTGAGAAGTTTGTGGGGAGAAAAGGAAAAGTCGAAAACTTGAAACTTGAGATGTTTTCGGTAATTGTTGGACAGCTGTAGGTTATGTCTTTGGTAGTGTATAATATTAAGACGACTTGAGAGAAAAGAATGACATATGGCAAATTTTTACTTCGTTAGAAGGATAAATCACCTAAAATTCAAAAGAGCAATATATGACCAAAATTCATATTTCGATTAAATTTTAGTGATGTTTACTATATCGTTTTTCTTTCGCCTGTAAACTTATGTAAAGTTGTGTAACATTAATTTGTAGATTAAATAACGATATGTAAGCAGTTATGTTCTGGAATATTTTGCGTGGTTTTAAGTAACTTTTACGTAACTTAACTATATCTGTTAAAACCTTGAGACAAAATCTCTTAAGCAGTGTGGCACAGCACCTCGATCAGCCGCTCTGATTCGAAAGAAAGTAATTGCAGTTCAGCTGGACACACACACATTTTCAGAAAAATATATATATAATATTATTCAAAATGAAAGCAGTAAAAATTTTGCGCTTCCGAGAGAAATTTCTATCTAAGGAGTTAGTTTTGTCTGGTAGCAAACTTGTTGCTTGAAACTGCTCAGAGCAAGACCGAAATCTGTTGAAACCTTGAGACAAACTCGCTTAATCAGCCACTCTGACTCGACAGAAAGTAATTGCAGTAAAGCCGAAAATTACGAGGGCCAATTTTTAGTAGAAAAATATTCAAAAAAATCAATAGAGATGTCTCAGTATTGAGGCGTTTGCCGAGAAGCTTCTTAAAAAAATTTCTTAGGCGTCTATAATTTACACGATCGAGTGGTTAGTCTTGATTGGTAGCAAAGTGCTCAGAGAAAGACTGAAATTTAAACCCCATTCGACAGCAAAATAATTCACATTTTCTAACAAAGAAATTTTCCTGCAGAGTCCTCTATCATTATAGTTCAACTATCTCCTCATACTGACTATACAAATATAAATATTATATAATTGAAGTTAATATCTTTAAGTGACCCTGCTCGAATCGTGACATCGTCGAACATGTAAATTTTGTAAGCTTTTTCGATTTATATTTCGATTAGCGTTTGCGCAAACTTGATTGAGTTTTATGAGCCATTGCCTCATACGAATGCATATTTATATATGCTAATTCAAAAGTATGTCAAAATATATGCAAATTTATTATTTACTGGTTTCCACTAAGGACATTGTAATTGTAAATGATGACTAATTAAAATCTAAAATGGCTCGCACATTGAATTCGAAATTATAGCTGACTTGGCAATAAAATTCGCAAGCGAGTAAATCTTTAAAAATACACACTCGCTTATGTCATACTTGCTACATGAGATGCCAATAAAAATTAAGTAGATTTTGATTAATGACGTTGCCACATAAATAGAGTAAACAAAAAATAATATGGCGCCTATAATTTGCTTGACTTAAGCCGGTGTATTTGTTTAGTTTACGTCACTATTGTTTGATTTTGTGTTTTTTTGTTTAATACAAAGAGAATGTTCGTTGTTTAATTAAATTTTAAATTTTGAGAAGTCAAGAGAGCAGCTATTTGTCTTATGCGGACGGCTTTTGAAGAGTACCGATCTACTTACTAACTATTTCTTCCAGGGTTTAGTACTATCGTGTTACAAAATCCTTAAGTGAAACGAGTAAAAGTTCTTGAGTAGAAACTAGTATGAAAAAATTTAATAAAATCCCGTTATAGCAGAAATTACCGTCTTTCGCTCAGAAAAGTATTAAGGTTATCAATGGCTGATAACTTTTTATGGCAGGGATGTATACGTATTTCTCAAATGTTGAGATAGTTGAGAGGAAACCCAAAAACCTCCTTCTGTCTGCTCACATAACGGCGCTATTCGGAAATTTTCACCATAAGGTCAACAACTCTGTAACTGGTAAAGTTATAAATCTCAAATTAAGTCCAGGGACTCACAGAAGTAGCATAACCACATGTGTTGTTTGATGCCCATAGGTTCTGCACTTGCCAATATCAGTTTCTACGTATCTTATGCACTATTGGAACTAGCCCAAGCTTGTTCTGTAGCAAGAACGGTACAAGCAAGATTGCGACATCGTGTCGTCATGCATTATAGAGAGTGTGGAGGCATAACATAACAAAAACCAATCCTTATAGCGTATGACGTTACCGCTCAATTCTGTTTTTGTAATACTAGGTAACCAACCCAGGTAGCCCAGTTACGACAAAAACTTTGCGTAATCTCTATTCTTATTATTCTTGGTTCAGTGGAAACATTGTATAGGGTGATCTATTTCAAGGTTCCCTACTTTTTAAAGAAAAACACCGAAATTTCAAATTTAACTGGCGAATTTAATTATCATTCGAAAGAATATTCTTTGAAATGACACGCTTTTCTCCTAGATCTGATCCGAAGGGGGATTGTCCGCATATACTTTAGACTTTACATATCCCTACAGGAAAAAGTCTAACTGTGTGATATCACGCGATCATACCCATTGAGCCAGAAATGGGCCTCATGACAGAACAAAATTTGGCTCGAAAACGTCGAATCTTCTAGGAACTTTTCGAGAGCAAGTAGAGCGAAACAATGTCGCTTGGAAAGGTCGAGCGGCGACACGGTGAGAAAAGCAGGGTACAAAAATTTCAGTTGGATATCTTGAAAATTAAGTAAGATTGTATAATTAAAACTGACTAAAATCAGTCTATACCAAGTACAAGCCGCCCCTCATTAGCAAAATACTTTATTTCAACCCGAACCAGTTCTTTATTTCAATACCTTCTGTCATGACAACCGGGTTGTGTATCCGTATACAACAGAACAGATCAGTGATTGCTTACACTGAGTTGTATGTATCGGTGTATGTGTCTAGCGCACGCTCGAATGCCGGTTTGTCTGTGCACGTTTCGAAAACCAAAACAAGCTCAAGTGGCGAGACCGCACACAGGTTTTAAGCGCACTAAATCAGTACTTATTGATATATGAAGTATGCAAAAACAACGAAAAATAAAACAAAAACAAATCGAGCAATATTTATAATTTCAACTGACGGGGTTTATAACTGAAATATGAACCATTGACACCGTATGACATCACGGCAAAAAATATTACTCGGTATGAAAGTACACAGGGCATATATACATACATACATATGCAGAGTGTACTATGTAGGTATGTGAATATATGCATATATGCAAAGTCATATTTGCCTTGCGGTTACCGCAGTTTTTTTCGCCGTTTCCTCATATCGTGGATTTTTTTTTTTTTAATTTTTTTGTTTTTGTGTTTTGCAACAATTCAGAAAAAGTGATTTGCTGGTAATTAATAAAAATGCAAATGATGATATGCAAATGAGGCTGTACCGAGCCAAGTTTTATTCACTTTTATTTTACGCTTATTTCCCCCCTCGCTCCGTTTTATTTATACATACGCTTTGGTTGCAGAGTCGATTGTGAGTGTTTCGGTTATTTTTTCGATTTTTTCAAATTTTAGCAAAAATTGCCGCTCCACTCAAACGAGTTTTAATCTTAATTCGCTTACTTTTGAATTATTTATTTTGATATTTTTAATATTTTTTTTTCACATTTTCTCATTCGCCTTTTATCAGCATTTTCATATTTATTGCGATTATATAGTAATTACCGAGTAACAAATATGGCACGACAACGCCACCGATTTGCACGTAACTGCTTGCCGTTACATCTGTACACACTTAAACATATGTATTTTCGCACTGACATCATGTCAGCAACAAATATAAGCCGCTTATGGGATTTTTTACTCACAATTAACGAATTTTTGAGCCGTGCACTTTTTATAATAAAATATTTTTTTTTTTACAAATAAATAAAAATAGTCAATCAACAAATAGCCAAGAAACAAAATAATTTCCCACCAAAGCGTCAATTGTATACTGCCAGTAGACTGCCGCCATGCTTCTCAGAATGACTTAGTGCTAATTTTTAATGCCTATTATTATTTTTATATTATTAGCTAGCGACTTAATAACGCTTCTTTGTCAGATATAGTTCATTAAAACAAAGAATGTGAATAACTAACTACTCATTAAAGTGGTATAAAGCTTAATTTTTATTGTGTTTTGCCAGTTTATTGCATTTATACCAATTGCTTTTTCGAATCGCCACTCTTCAAGGTATGTCGAATAGAGGACAGCTGTTATTGCTAGCACTGCTTAAAGATCTTTAAATTATGTCTAATGAGAATTATGTTTAATTGAAAACATTCCAAAAGGAATATCTCAGAAACTGGAAAACGTCATTGAATCATTGTCTAATGAATATACTCCATATACATCCGTAACTGGCACTGAAAGAAACTTTATAAAAACTTTTACTGAAACTAGTGTGTCACGAGCAAGTATTTTTGTTTGCTAAAAATTATTCAAAGAGGGTCGAGAATGCGTTGACGACGAACCACGTTCAAGACGGCCATCAACATCAACTGATCAATACGTCAATAAAATAAAGAAGTTGCTGGTTGAGAATCGACGATTAACAGTGAGAGATCTTCCCGGCATCGTTGGAATATCGGAAGGTTATGTGAAAACCATTTTTAAAGATCATTGGGGCCTAAGAAAAGTGAAGCAAGATTGGTTCTAAAATCACTAAATTTTTTCGAGAAACAGCGTCGCGTTCTCCGACTACCGGGTTGTCATGAAGCATATTATTACTAGCGATGAGTCTTGGATCTATGCTTTTGGCACAGAAACAGACGATCAAACGTCCAAATATCATGGCAAATGTCAGTAGATGCCGAAAAAAAAAAACAAAAATAAAGGTTATGTTGACAGTTTCCTTTGATTATCGAGGGTGATGTACTCCGAATTCTTTCCGATTACCCAAACTGTCAAAACGGAGTAATATTTGAGTGTTATGCGTCGATTGCCCAAAACTATTCATTAGAAAAGGCCGGTATTATGGTCCGATATTCGTTTTTGCATCGCGATATTGCACCGTCGCATTGATTCTTCGTAAAACAAACAACGTAGTGCCAAGACCACCGTTTTCGTTTGATTTAGCTCTGTGTGATTTCTGATTATTCAGCAACTAATTATGAATGTATGGCATAGATCTTCATTAAGAAGAAGAGTTACTATTAGTTACCTCAACTTCATTTTGTATGTTATATATTCCTAAACGACACATAGCTGACAATATGAGAGATTTGAAGGCTTTGTAAATTTTAATAACTCAGTGTGACTTATTAATTTTTAAATGTGTCGGAAATAATCAGAATTTTTCTTAATTGACAGATAAAATAAGAAAATGTACTTAAAACTTTTCAAGTCTTTTTCTTTGAGTATATTGTTTGAGCGGTGCCTTCAGCTTGTGAAGCATTTTATATGTCAGAAGATTACCGGCCATCTTCTGATCTCCCTCGGGTTATTTCTATTTGACTTAAGTTTTGGGTGTTTCACAAGTTCAATTTTTTTTGTAAGAATACTATTTCCAAGTGAAAAACTATTAATAGCCAGATAAACTAACATTTTTCGAATTATAATCTTTATTGAAACTTATACTCGTAACTAGTGAAGAGGCACTGCTTCATATTCATTAAAGCAACTGATGAACCAGTTCAAAAAGCACCTCTATGGCAGATCGGTAATTTTTTTGTGCCAATTTGTCGGACAGTGTGTTGCAAATTCGTCTCTGATAAAGTTTTGATTTGTGAATGTTTACTCAAAGCATTAACGGGATCACTCACTCTACAATAGGATTAAAATATGAATAAAATTATAAAATTTTTAGTTTGTTTGATGTTTTCTTATTACTAAGATCAATTAAGTCTTTGAGTTAGTTAACATAACTTTGTTCATAGTTCGAGGTATGCTCAGTCCGCCGATCGATGTATAATTTCAATGCATAACTTTCAGAGGCGATTTATATCCAAAACTCTGTTACTATACTCTCATTTCCTTAAATTAAAAAAATCTGGGAATAGAAATACTGAGAATCCTGGTATGAGAGTTGCAGCCTAAGTTATTATACTCAACTGAGTACTGGAACTCTCTATACCTAGGCGAGAAGCTGTGTCAGATTACTGGACGAAAGTAAGTACTAGCTTCCTAGTAATGTATACTTTTGGATTAGATTAGATAAATAAATGAGGATTGCAGTGCGACTTATGGAATACTACTAGTATACTCTTTGATGAATAGCATATTTTTCAAGCTTGATGTTTCGTCAAAGGAACAATACTGGAAAAGAAATTGCATTTTTATATAAAATATACACGTTTAAGCTGACTTTCATGATCTCTACTATACTCGGAAAAAATTTTAACAGATGCTTAGTCGAACATCGCCAAATTATGGTGTTCCAGTAGATCCAATGTAACAATTATAAATTACCTATATAAAAGTTTGAAACCGTCTCTGATCGATGGAATTAAAGAGAAGAGTTTTGTCAGAATTTATTGGTTTCACCCCAACTTAATAGTAAACACATTTTTCGAATGCTCATCCCTTCACTTCATTGCCTTTTCCTTGGACCACACAACCTCTAAACAATCAACTAAATAAAATTTTCATTTAAAATTAATAAAATTAGCTGCTGGCGACAGCCACATTCATACATATATATATGTACGTGGGTGGCATTGGCTTCTTCGCTTGTTGACAAAGAATGTTTTCAATATTTTGCGAACGGCTTTGATGTTTCCCTTTTTTATTTACTTTTCATTAACAACAATTAAGCATTTTTTGTTTATTTTATTTATTTTACTTTTTATTATTGGTTTTGTTATTATTTGGTTTCATTCGACTGTGTTTATACTTTTTGTATAAAAGTTTTTATATTTTCGAAAAATATTGATGATGCCATTTGTTTACGAGCCATTGTTGCCGGCAAAATAAAGTGTGTGGCGGATTAACTTCAAATGTGCCAAGTGGACACATTTAAATTGTGACTTTAACAAACACACAAATACATACATATATGTGAATAAGTACCTATCGTATACTTTACATATTTTTGTTTACCAAACACTGGTTTCTGGTTTACGGATTACAATTGCATACACTACACACTATGTACATACATACATCTGTAGCTATGTATATGCATTATTACTCAACTTTTGACTAAGTGGCCGCAGAGCATGCAATGAACAAAGGAGCAATGCTGAGTGTTTTGTAATCTGCTTTGCTATAATTCATCACTCATTGTTTTACGTTTTTGCTTTTTCATACGATTTATTTTTGCCTCAATGAGAGTGTGACACAGCAGGTGCCCATCATTTGTGTGGATTACATTTTATTTACTAGAGTGTTCTAAGGGTTTTTAGCAAAAAACTGAATGAATTTTTTTGTATATATGTATATACATATATATTTATATATAATATAGTATTTTTGTTCAAACTTTTTACTCAATGAAGTAGCTGAAATAAGTGTTTGAAATAATCATAAATCAATCTTTCGACCTCGCAGAGATTATGTTGGCAGTGCAGCCTTATTAACTCTAGGTCGACAATTTATGAAAGCATTTTTTGTGATTTCTATAACAGAATATTGAACAAAAACAAGTAAGGAAGGGCTAAGTTCGAGAGTCACCGAACATTTTATACTCTCGCATCAAATACCGTATTTGTGTAAAGTTTTATTCCGCTATCATCATTGGTTCCTAATGTATATATTATACAGAGAAGGCATCAGATGGAATTCAAAATAGCGATATATTGGAAGAAGACGTGGTTGTGAACCGATTTAACCCATATTTGGTACATGTCATCAGAGTGTTAAGAAAATATTACATACCGAATTTTATTGAAATCGGTCGAGTTGTTCCTGAGATATGGTTTTTGGCCCATAAGTGGGCATCGCCACGCCCATTTTCAATTTTAAAAAAAAGCCTGGGTGCAGCTTCCTTCTGCCATTTCTTCTGACGTGTTTCTGACGTTTTTGTTAATCGGTTAACGCACTTTTATTGATTTTCAACATAACCTTTGTATGGGAGGTGGGCGTGGTTATTATCCGATTTCTTCCGTTTTTTAACTTTATATGGAAATGCCTGAAGGAAACGACTGTATAGAGTTTGGTTTACATAGCTATAGTAGTTTCCGAGATATGTACAACTTAGTAGTGGGCGAGGCCACGCCCACTTTTCCAAAAAAATTTCGTCCAAATATGCCACTCTACTCGTCACCCTGATCACTGTGGTATATATAACCCCATATCTAACTCTTTTAGTTTTAGGACTTACAAACAACCGTTATGTGAACAAAACTATAATACTCTCTTTAGCAACTTTGTTGCGAGAGAATAATTAGAAATTCGGTTATTCGGTATATTATATTTATTATACTCGGCCAATGCGACGCCATTTCCGGTGAACCCTCGGAAAAAAATGAGCCCGCGTTTACAGGATAACTACTTTAAGGGTGATCGAAAGTGAAAAACGTGTTATTGTTAAAACCTAAAATTAGAACTTGGACGAAGAAAACAAATTTTAAATTGGATTTTTGGCAGACATTTTTACAAAAAGCGTTTTTTTTTTTTCAAATAGTTGTAATCGAAAACAAAAAATCCTTCTTCCAAGCTTTTATGAATTGTATCTCAAAGACCTGTGTAAAATTTCCTGAATATCGGTTTAGTAGTTCTCGAGAAATATTGCTAACTGACTTCAGAAACACATTTTCGAAAAAACGCGCTTACGGGCGGCACACTTAGCCGAGCTGGGTTCGAGCGCACAAGTTCTCAAGACTGTATATCTGAAGCTATTACTCGGATCAACTAGAAAAGAGGATAATGTTTTAGAGGTTTTTTAGAATTTAATAAGACAACAAAAAATTCGCTTTTTTGAAACCCATGTAACCCCTTAAGCAAACTGTGGACATCCTTAAAAACCGAATAGTGACTTTCTTGCACCTTATGGTATGCTTCTCCACTGTATTAACAATATCTTTGTGTGTTTTTGTAAGAATGTCACTGTTCATAATTTCACCTTATGAACTAGAACCAGCGACAGCAATAAGTTCTATTTGAAGTTGGTTAGAAAATTCAAAACTTAAGTTTTTTGGTTCATTCTGATATACGTGTTCGTTACAATACCTTCTTGCTTTAAGCTTGAAGTTGGGATATTGATTGCGGTCGGGATGAAACTAGTTCAATGAATTCATCATAAAGACCGCCTCTTTACATATAGTATGTTAGTTTTGTATCTTATTGAGGTTATGTTATAGAATAAAAGGTTATATTTTTAATATATTTCTCAATCATTTTATGATACTGTTTGGTCTAAATTCAATTCCCATGTGAAGTTGTTTAGTAAGTTCATTTTATGAAAATACTCTACGTATTTGACAAAAGTTTGGATACAGAAGGAGAAAGTAAATGTCAAAAGCCTTGCAGTCACTGCAAAGAGCATGCCGATCGAATAAGATATGCGTAAATCACTGCAATTCGAATATAAACGTATGGACATATGCAAAGTTGTGTGGCAGGTAAAAGCAGGAAGAGCACTGTGGAATGCGTGCGGCCAACAGGTGCCGGTGTTCTCAGCTCTTTAATTGGTGTTTTTACAAGCAAGCTCTCTGGTAAACAAAGCACGAACGGCCCACAAAAATGCATTAAATTTCGCCAAGCGCACAATCGAGTACAAACAAATGATATTGTCTGGGATAAGTGACAGCTCACGTTCTTCATACATTTTTTTCATTTTCTTTAAGATTTTCTCTTATAATTATTATATGTACACATGTACTTGGTATATGCATATATTTGTGTGATTCTACTTATTTATATATATTTTCACTGGTTTTTCGGCCACTTTTAATTTGATTGCGAAATGTTTGCAATTAGTTATGCTTGTGCTGTGGTGTCCTCGATGTGCTACACTTTTTATTGATCATTCTCTCGACGTGCGTTTTATACTCTTGCAACATGTTGCTGCAGAGTGTAGTGGATTTGTTTACCTAAAGATTGTATAGATACTATGTATCAAATCCAACCAAAACCAAATATTTGTACCCAAGTACCTGTAGTTGATTTTTTACGACAAATATCGGTCGGTGTGTGAGATATATAATTGTAATTCAGGAATAATATTTTCCTCTATATATATTACTTGCATTCCGATCCTCTGGTTGACGTCTTACACCTTAAGACATTTTCCATGCTTTGATTCTTGCAAGTTGCAAGAGCATAAAATGTTCGGTTGTACTCGAAGTTAGCCCATCCTTACTTGTTATTATTTTATTTTTGGTCTATACTTTTGGTTTTATTTATAAATATTCTGCGTTGATGTCATACTTTCAATAAAAACATACTCGCATTTTTTGTTGATTTGTTTTCTAAAAACAATTTGTATGCTTACTTTTAATGGCGACAGCTGTTAGGCATATATGTATGTATATGAATTAGTGTGGAATATATTTATATTATACGTGAAAGCTGGCATTCTTACACATTAATAATTTAAATTTTATTTTTTAAGCAAATATAAAATATAAACTCTTGTGGCCCAGCCTTCTAGAATACGCTTTTAAGCCGTTTAATTTTGTATGGTCTAACTCAGGAACAACCTCGCTATAAGAATTCTTATATTATTGACATAGAATACTACAAAGATTTTATGTACTCGTAGTAGCGAGTTTACAAAAGTATCCCTGAAATAATAATTTTTTAACCGATCTACTGTACATATATTTTTTTATTATAGCCCGTTTGAACCTTTTAGACTTTTCTAAAAACTTCTCAGATTTCCGATTTTTAGAAGTTTTGTACTTTATGAATTAATTTTGCTTATAAATAATTGACAATTAAGTATATTTCTATCTTTTTTGAGGTTTAATTATTTTTCCTATTTTGAATGCCTTTTAGACCGAAGTAATTTCAATCAAGGCATCCACGAAACATTTATAACGTGCTTGAAATTAGTTAGAATTTTCGCTCGGGTTCAATAAAAGTATAACTGCACTATTCACAAGGTTAGTAGGAAAATAGGTCTTGAAATGAGCCCACGTCTTAAAGCCAAGTTTTGCTCTAGAGATCGTGAATCTACTTTCAGAATAGTGGTTGCATGACCCAACTTGTTCCAAGTTTGTATAATTTACACAAATATATTTAAAGATCCTGAATTTCTTAATCTTAAAAGAAACTGAAATTCTTTAAGACCTCATTACATGAAAAAAGTGACAATACAAAACATTTTCTGCTCAGATTTTTCAATGAGAACAAGCAATAGATTCCGGCATGGCGTCAGTTGAAGTCCTCCCATAGCTTCAAAATAACTGCATTACTTATAAGGTTATTAGGGGAATAGGTTTTGAAAGGAAGTCAGGGCTCAAAACGAAGTTTTGGTGTAGAGATTACGAACCTACTTCACAAAGATCTAGTGCATGAATAAAACTGTTCCTTCAAGCTTGTATAGTTTAGTTGAAAATATTAATGGATTCTATGTTTCTTGATCATAGAGTGAAATGTAGATATCTTCAAAACATCAGTACATAAAAACGTGACTACTCCAAAAATTTTTTCTCGGCTTTGTTAATGAAACTAAATAATAGATCTCGACATTACGTCTTAACCCTTTAATCTAGTTGCAAGAGACATCATAATAGTTCTAAACTATATATAATATATGTATAGTTCAAGGATGCCACGACAATTCTAACCTAGCTAAACATTACATAAAACAAAATTTGAGTAGTGGTTATAAAATGGTTATGTTGTGGTTATTTTATTTGACAGCTATTTTTATACTCTCGCAACAAAGTTGCTAAAGAGAGTATTGTAGTTTTATTCACATAACGGTTGTTTGTAAGTCCTAAAACTAAAAGAGTCAGATATAGGGTTATATATATCAAGGTGATCAGGGTGACGAGTAGAGTTGAAATCCGGATGTCTGTCTGTCCGTCCGTCCGTGCAAGCTGTAACTTGAGTAAAAATTGAGATATCATG
>NW_017536163.1:184336-208589 GCF_001853355.1 Bactrocera latifrons | reverse complement strand
ACCGATTTCAATGAAATTCGGTATATAATATTTTCTTAACACCGTGATGACATGTACCAAGTATGGGTGAAATCGGTTCACAACTTTATCACTTTATCATGCGAGAGTATAAAATGTTCGGTGACACCCGAACTTAGCCCTTCCTTACTTGTTTGGATTTGTCTTTGAAAAACAAAAATCGATTTTTAAATTGAAAATTTTACACAATCATTTCAATGTACTCTCTCTGAACGCAAGGGGGTTGTGCATCTTGCGGTATTATTCAATATTATTGCACTCTCCTTAAATGTTTATTTTACTCACACAGTTAAATCAGTCTGTAACCATATGAATATGTTGTTGATAAATAGCAGATATTTTCGAAAATTGAAAAATCGTAATAATAATTGTGTTATTAATTTTTCCTTTCTAAAATCAGAAATTGCATAATTCTCACATTTTAATTATTATATACTATGTACTGTTTCTTGTATACACTTTTTACAGAAATATTTAAATATCTTGTATCTTTTCGATTATAAATTTTTCAAAACAAATGTTTTCTTCGAACTCTCATCATGCTGCAACCTGCCACAAAACACTTAATAACTCTTCCTCACCCCAACCCACCTTGCTCAAGGCACACAAGGCACACAAGGCACAAATGCAATTAATAATTTGGTTTTAGCTAAAAATAGCAAAAATATGCCGTCGCCTGTGGCCGCTAATGCAACGGTAAATGCAGCTATTTTCGAAACATTCGCCACTGCATTTGCATTCGAAAAGGCACTTGTGGCAACAAGTTAAGCGAAATAATGATGGAAGAAGATGCAGCCAAACACATTTCATTTTGCAAAGCGAAGATGCAAGACAAAAACAAAACACAACATATTTTGACACAAATAGCTTTTTGTCAGACAATTGTGTAAAATGCATCAACCCGTACATATTTAAAAGCAAATTTTTAAACTAAACGCGCGCCACAGACGCTGTCGGTGAGCAGGCAGATTGGCAAGGGATATCCATCCGTTCGGCTATTGTGCAATGAAAAATTAAAAAAAAAAATTATACACAATATAATCGTCACCTAAATTGCAAAATAACATAACAACATTTTCGAAAATTTACAGTGGCGTGAATGAAACACGAAATAAAATGAAACAAGGGCGAAAAAAAATTTTATGTGAAAACTGTCTCAAAACTGCGAAAAATTATTAGAATTTTAAAAAGCGTTTACTGAAAGATTCCTACGGGGAATTCCTTGCTGATACTGATTTTCTTTATCTTAGAAGAAAACTCAGATCCTTTCAAAACCTTATTACATAAAAACTGGACTAATTCAAAAATTTTGTGCTGAAGGGCTCCCTTCACACAATTTATATTTTCATAAATTTTTCCTGTTCTTTCCTCAAAATGGTCTACATACTTAGCGCCTAGAAGTTATAAATGCATCATGCTTTGGTTATGATCACAGATGTTGCTAAAAAATTGTTGCCCAAGTAACTCTAATAAGCTGTTCTTTTACCCGAATTTATGCTGTGAATAACAGTTAGTGGAATTCTTGGATCGCTTAGGGTTCCCAGATGACTGCGAGTTGAGAAAACTCGTTCGAAGCGCTTTTGTCGAGTAAATTGCCAAAAGAAATATTTAATTGAGAAGAAAATGCCCGAATATCCACCAATATATGTAAATCCATTGATGCTCCGAAAAGTCATCTATAATTAATGTTTTGAGTAGCCATTCATTGCCTTATTCCTTAAAAAACCTCCGACTACCGAAAAGCATACCCTTTCTAGTGCATCATCGTCACACAGCAATTAAAATAATGCTAATTGGCTGATTTCAAATGTCGACTTGCATGAGACCCACTGAGCTTGTATAAACTAGACTTCTAAATCATGAGTACAAACAACAAACAAAGAAACAGCTTTAAACAGTTTAAGAAATATACATAGCAAAATCGGTTCATTAAAGGTGGTTAGACTTGTTGGCTTGTCGCATTCATTAATTTGCATGTTTCGCATTTTGGCGCCGGGGACCCGATTAAAAATAGACAAAAAACGCGAAAATTAAACAATTTTTTTTTTAATTCGAATGTGCGTTGCATGAAGACACATCATAAAGTGTTGCACACATATAATCAGAGCGCCCAGGTTCATGTGTACCTCGACGTCTCGTCGGTATTCTCGAACTTTTTTTTTTTAATTTCTTCGCTCATTATTATGTACATATATTCGTTGTATTTGTAAAACAGTGACCATGAATCAAAAAGTTATATGAAAAACACATCTTGTCAATTTAGAATGAACTCATTCTCACTCTTCGGCGTCTAACCGGCCGAAGGGGTGTATACTTTTCCACTGCTCTTTCGCTCACTAGTTGTGTACTTAGCGGAATTTGTCGCTTTGTTTTTGTTTTTTGTTTCTAATAGTATTATTTAGTGTTTTGATGTGTTGATTTTTAATTCTGCCATGGCGGGTGCGGCAAAGGTGTTGATGTTGTGTGATGTCATTCATCGAGGGTACTTCTGCGCCATTTAGCTCTTTACTTATTTTGTTGTCATTTATATTGTTCGGCTCTTTATTCTTCGTTTTATTACATTCTTATTATTCTTTTTAAATTTCTGTGTGTTAATTGATAGAATTGAGTTTACGAACTTAGAGAGTTGAAAGCTCACACAAATAGATTTTCATTGCAAAAAGTGCCAAAAATTATTAAATAGAATGACAATTTAAAAAGTCGGTATGTGTTGATATATTATATTTGAATGCTGCACTGCTCCAGTTTATTACCACAGTGATCTAGTATTAGATTTCTAGCAAGTTATGAGATGCATGATTTTGTCTATGCCTTATAATCTTACCCTAACATTACCTTAGGCATAAGTTTATATTTTATGTATACAATTTTTTGGAAAGTATTGAACTAAAGTTTGTTGAGAGTTTGATAGAGCACATATTTTAACGTTAAGATGGGCTTTAACTCGGCTCCCGTAGTAACTTTTTCAGAGTTTATATGATTATATTATAATTTGACAGCTACTTTCTCTCATAAATTCTATATTTTAATTGTTAGGAGAGTACAAAATATATGCACGTTGAAACTGAACATTGATTCGGTAAGGTTATAGTACAGAGGTTGCAAAGGATTCACTTGGACAGCTGTGCACGCTGGTGCTTTGTGATACCCAAAACTCATAGATATGGATCACCAGAACTTTATAGATCCACAAAATGTTATCAGCTTAGCAAAAAGTTGTAAAGGTGGCCAATATCACTTCAAGCCACCTCGACAGTTGTAGACCGATATGTTTCAACCACTACCTGGCAAAACCTGTACAGGTCCAGCTCGTGATTTTCCAAACACCAATGGCAATTTCCAACAAATAGTACATGAACCTTTTCTACAATCTTCAGTCAGAACAGGTACCTTTGTGGCCAGATAAACTTTGCTTAGATCGAGAAGTTCAGATGAAGTCCCATGAGTTTGACAAGCGTTGGTCAACAATCAGAACTTATGTGGCTGCGAGATCATTCCAGAACGGAGTGGTCCATAGATTCAATGCTACTGCGCAAGACTACAGCGTAGTCCATGTATCCAGCTACGCTGAGTCTAATAGTAAGCCTTGGCCACATAAGCTGAACGTAAAACTCCTCTTAAAATCTGCTAACTGACTTTCGAGATGGTAAAAAGATAGATAATAAAAAATGAGGCTTTGCACTGCCCCCTACGGTCTATTCTGCCCTCCCCTATATCATATATCATAAAGGTTCAGCGCTCTGAATAATTCCAGGAGCTTGCTGGGCGCGATTGAGGTGATGTAATCCCTGTCCACATACGTAAAAATCTAGGGCATTTGGCCTGTTTCTGCGAATTGAGTTGCAATCCAGAATCAGATGTGCTGAGGTTTCCCGTTTCATGTCGCAGAACCGCCAGTGTGCGCAAGAGGCTATGCCCATGTTGGACAAGTGATTCCTGAGCCTGCAGTGCCTTGTATAGAGCGCGACAAGGAAGCGGAATTTCTCTCCTTTAAACTTTGCAAGGTTGTACTCTCCCAGAAGCAACTTGGCATGACACATTCGTGCTGCCTGCTCCTTAGAAGTCTGGAACCCCACTGCAATGCCTGGTGCTGGCCCCATCATCCCGGACGCTGCCGCAGAGATATGGTACGAGAAATTCCTATAAAAAAACATGGTACTGCTTAAAGCAAGGAAACCGAACTTATGAAGTGATGATTGAAAGATCTCATTGAGAAATATTTTATTTTTAATCTTTTTTTTTTAACATAATCTTTTAGACAAATATATTGTGAATTAAAAGTACAAAAATTACCAAATTTAATTTCAATACAATTGTGCTTCTTCCAGGCGCCGCTTTTTACTTTCATTGCAGATCAATCTGATTTTTTTTTTTTTTTTTTTTGTATCGATCTCTTGCAGTTAGAGTTTTAACTTTTTCTTTTCACTTGAATTGTCATTGAAGCTTTTTACCTTGTATTGACAGTGAATAAATATTGATTGCCGTCAGCAACATATCCAACCGACCAAATGACAATTTACTGAGTTAATAGAGTACAACATACAAACATTCATATATAAAAACATATCTTTAACAGCCTGTTGTCGCGTAGTAATGTCCACAAGCATAATGTTCAATGACCGCACTAATAAATAAAGTCGAGCGTATTCTCATATTAATGGATCTACAGGCTCGCTACATATGCACCAACATATATGTGTGTACTTTACTATGTGAACATGTTTCATTTGTAGGCACAATTATATACTCGTATATATGTATATTTGTAAGTACCACACTTTCAAAAGTCCAAGTACATATTTATATTGCTAAATATTTATTTTCATCACGTTCCATTGTCACCGGGCGCTGTCAAACCAAGGCACCGCCAGCTCTTTGTCGTAGCGCCCAAGTCTTTGAGGGAGTCAGATTGTCACTTGACGCGTAGCCATTATTGCATGCATTCATTCTTTACTTCAATTTGCGTTCGCCTCATTTAACGAAACCACAAAAGTGAACATTATTCATTCCTACATACCATACATACATACATAGGTCATACATACCTCAACAATAAATACTTTCGAATATAAATACATGTTTGTTGTTTGTTAAATTTGCATTTGTACTCGGCAAAGCGATGACGCCAAGTGTACCTTTGTGCGTCCATTATAATATATGTATATAAATGGTTAGGTCTGTGTCTATATATGCGCTTAGATTAACTTTCAGCGCTGTGGCGACATTTAAGGCAGCATTATGCAATTTTTTTTTCCGCCAACCAGCAATATCTCATGTATTTTATGGTGTTGCAGATAATTGATAATTCAAAGAAATTACTAATAAAATATTATGAAAGGAAATACTTGAGGCAATTGAAGTATGTAGATACTATATGCATACATATTTATGTATATATATAATATTCTCAATTTGTCTAAAATGGTTTTGTAAGTTGAGGAAAACTGTCTTTGTCTAAATCCATTAGAAAGTGAACTTCGGAACAAGCATACTAATATTAGCAAAAAATAGTAAGACTTTCCTTTCATTAAATTTTGTGTGCGAAATAAAATTTGTACTGCCGAAAATCCAGGACGTTAACGTCTGTGGAACAATGCTTTTCGACTACAAAGATTTCATGAAATGTGTTATTAGTGGCATGAGTCTTGGAACTATACATGCTTACGACCCGGAAACAGACGATCAATCGACCGAAAAGATCCCGACAAAGCAGGCCGAACGTCAAGATAATGTTGACAGTTTTCTTCGATTATCGAGATGTGGTGCACTCCGAACACCTTCCGACCGGCCAAACTGTCAACAAGGAATAATATTTGAGAATTATGCGTCGTTTGCGTGAAGCTATTCGTAAACAGAGGCCGGAATTGTGGGCCCACAACTATAGGTTTTTGCACCACGATAATGAGCCTTTGTATACTAAACTGAGTCTTCGTGAGTTTTTCGTTGGCACAATTGTATTGGGGACAAGAAGTATTACTTTGAGGGAAACGACATAGATTTTGAAGAATTATGCACAAAGTCTTACTAAATTTTGCTCATATTAATATTATTTTTACATATGAGTTAAGCCATTTATGACTGCTAAGTCCACCTACATTCTTCAATTTTAGAAATATGTTTGGCCACTTCTTAGTAAAACTAATTTCTAGTGAATCGATCACTTTTTAGTCCGCAGTTCAGACCTTTGCTTCTAAAATCATATAGGTTTTTGAACTATCAGTAATACTAGATCGAGGAGAGGTTAATGCAGATTCACGAGTCGGAGAAACTATACTTTCGCAATATGCTCTTTGGTTTCGAGAGTTCAATAGAGAGAAAATAGATTGAACCGTATTGTGCTTTCAGACCAATGGTATGGATTTCAAATTTAGTTAGTCCACCCAGTTGACTAAAAGAATAACAGCTGGGGAGTTCTAGAAACTCACTAGACCTCTTGTACTTTATATCGACACAAAAGAAACTGAGCTTGCTCAAGTTCACAGTAAATGGAAATTCGATGAATTATCTTCTAATAATAATAAGGCGAAAGTACTTTTCTTGCTGTCTAGTCAGCACTGAAGTTAAAACCGAAAAGATCTATATTTTTATTGCAGTCAAGATCGTTATCTTCTCTTTTGTGTTGTGTTGTGCACTGAGGGCCATAATTCTCAAGTAAGATATTGAGAATTATCTTAGGATAAGTTCATCAGCTAAATTTGTTTACAAATAACTCGCCGTTTTTCTAAGCTCTCTGAATGCACAGCTATGAGAATGACTTACAACTAATTTACCATATAATTGAGGATATCATTATGAATCTCTGCTTAAAAATTTAGAAAAAATACAGACTCTATACTAAAAATATGTGTTTTTCAACCAATGTAAAGATACTTTCCCACAAACCGAAATTAAAATCTTTTGCTTTCAACTCAAGCTGCGGCAATTCTTTTGTTAACAGCTGACTTTCTAT
The DNA here is from genome assembly GCF_001853355.1 of Bactrocera latifrons. Classification (NCBI taxonomy): domain Eukaryota; kingdom Metazoa; phylum Arthropoda; class Insecta; order Diptera; family Tephritidae; genus Bactrocera; species Bactrocera latifrons. The sequence goes on along the minus strand of NW_017536163.1, from coordinate 201,622 downwards.
AAAAAAAAATATACAAACAAATTATATACTACTAACATGTGCACTTAAATAAACATTCACATTCATTACAATTTCAAATTAATGATAGACATTCAACAATGAATTAAAGTGATTGCAATTGCGCTTGCGATGTGCAATCACTTTCCACACGATCAGCAATCGAATTAAAGAAATGCTTTGACATTAAATGTGACGATCATGATTCATGAGGATTTTCCAATTTCACTGACGTCGTCGTCAAGTAAAAGCTAACATTAAAAACATTTCTGATAAATGCGTACACACATCCATACATTAAGGTGTAACTACAACGTGCATTTGTATTTATAATAATAACGAATTATTGGCAGAGATTGCCGCCCGGTGGGTTTACGCCGAACTTCTATGCGAAATAAGAAAGTGCCATGAAATTTCGGTTAATATTTTTGTCTTATATATGTAAAATGATGAAAGCTTTTGAACAGAAATGATGAAATACCACTTATATTAAAAAAATTATTGTTTTAGCTGCCAGGGTCCAAGTCTTCCACGAATTCTTTAATTTTTCATAATTATGAAACAAATATTCCGAATTTCACTTAAACATCATTAAAAACTCTCTGTTAACAATTGCGAATACTATCGCTCGAAAAGTCCTAGACATTTCGATCTTTTCTGACAATTTTCAAGAGCGTATGTATATTTGAAAAAAAAAAAAATCTTTGTTTGAAAACGGTTTGTGCAAAGAGCAGGGTCCTAGAGAGAAACGGGAGCTCATTAGGGATGCAGAATGTGAGCTCTCTGATTTATCAATTATTGGGTTATAAAGCTCTGAAAAATATGATGCAGATCACATTGGCCGCCCTGAGAATTCCGGGTCCGGACTGAATTTTCCTCGATCTACTTCCTCTCGAAATCACTGATAATGAGTTATGTTCTCGACTACCATATCACGAAACAAACAGATTACAATTATGTTGCATAAAAGCTTTTAAGTGAAATATTAAAATTATAAAAAAAAAATCAGGTGGCAACACTGTCATTTTAAAAAAGATGGCAGCATTGCTAATTTAAACAAATACCAAATGATATAAAATTAATCTTTTAAGTGAAATATTTAATTTATAATAAAATATGTTGGCAACACTGAAAGTTTTAAAAGTATGGCAGCACTGGTAATGGAATCAAATAACAATTCATACAAAATTAAGCTTTTAAGTGAAATATTGAGTTTATTGAGAAAAAATCAATTGGTAACACTGGCAATTTGAAAAACATGGCAGCACTGTTAATTGAACCAAATATCATTTAAGTAACTTTCAAAATGCGCATCACTCGAACTCAAGCCTTTTGCCATAAGAGGTAGCTTACCACGCACAAACGCCATTTGGTGGCCCATGTCATACTTTGTATGTCTCTCTGGCAAATTATTGTAGAGAGTTATTTGGCAATGCCAAGACATCGAAAAATTGTTAACATTCGATATTTTATTATGCGAATAATAAACGCAAAACTATTTACGAATACAATGGCAAAAAGATTAAATTTAAGTTTCTTGCCACAGCTGGTAAAAGCGGCACATGCTACACATAATGCCGCAACAGATACGCCGAAACATTGGAAAAGTGCAGAAAAGTCAACAACTTAATCAAAATTCGAAAAAAAAGGCAAACAACATTGAAGCGCGTACTCAACAGCGCCAAAAACAAATATATACAAGTTGCAATAGCAACTGCGGCTATGCTTGCAACATGCCGCAAAAATGCTTTGCCAACATTGTAATGTATATCTGTATCTTTGTTGTTTGTGTATTTTGTGTGTATGACTTACAAGAAGTCATAATATAATATTAATAAGAGGCAAGAGAGTTGCAACACCGATTTGATGAGGTTATTGTGGCACGAAATACGATTCGCACATTCGAATGTCAATCAGTGCAGCTGTGTGCACAAATCTAACTGTCACTTTTCGAGTGCCATCAACCTACGTGGCCCTTTTTTCATTCCCATTCAACCGCATAAATGACACGCTGTTGCTGTCACATCATAGCCGCCACAAAGTTGTGTAGCGCATGCGCAACAGCATTTCTCTGCGCATACTACTTACATGCCTTAGAGATATGTGAACCCTTTGCAAAAGGCATTTGGGCACTGACGCTTGGCAAGAATTCTGAAGCGCACTCCTTCTTGCATGCGGTCGCCTGCGCGGCTTTCGCTCGCTTCAGCGCCGACTGACGGGCCTCGAGTGGATATGTCACACACGCTAGTAGTTAATCTTTGCTAGTATTCCAACTCACTGCCTCGTTCGTTATCTCGTCGCGCACTCTTTTCTTTCATTGCCACAATATTTATTTATATGTGTGTTTACATATCGCGGCAATTTCCCCGAGATCCAAGTAGTCATCGGACGTCAGCACAACAACAATCCACTATTTCAGCGCGTACTACTAAGCATTTCCATCAGCACACCACCGCCGCCTTCCTTGCCGGCTTTCGCAGCACCATCTGCAGCTCAGCGGCTGCACCCCCGACCGCTTGTCGGCCCATTTTCCGATTTGACATGAGTCAAAACAACACACGACATGAATAGGATTTCAATTTTTAGTTTATGTTACTGTCCGTTCGACTGTGCGTCGTCCCCGTCGCCGAGTTCAAGTTGAAGCAGTAAAATCGCTGAAGTTCGTTCCAATGGCGTCGTCGCGCTGCTTTAGCAAATAGCTAGGAAATGCTTCAAATACAATTCAGTCTTGTCTGTTCTTAGTTATGTTTGTGTTATGTTGGCCACATGTCGGCGCAAATTTATGTTCACTTGCAATGCATAAATATTTTAACTTCATCTGTTGTGTACTCCCTCTCCTTCGTACTATATGGGAGTATATCATGTGAGACGCATACTTTTGAATTGTACTTTCTATTGTGTTTTTTTTTTATTTTCATTTTTTTTTTTTTTTTTGTTTATTATCCGAAACTAACCTATTTTCTGTCGATATCGGAATGTATGCGTGCCTTTTAATCTTTTGCGTTGGCTCAAGAGACGCTTACATATATAATATGGGCTTAGTCTCATCTGTAATATATGAGGTTTTGTGACATGGAGTCTGAAGCTCATCATTAGAATGCGTAGATAACTGGAGACGCAGGACCTAAGCTTCCATACATCCTTCCAGAGTACTAATGAACCTATCATGATCTCTTAATTTATAAGTTTGTGGATCCTAATAGAATCCTCTTGAAAGAGGCGAAGACATTATAAACCCACATCATAATGCCCAGCTCAATTATTTACTATTTCTATCCTCTTGTAACTTGTAATGTAATAGTTAAGGGCGGTTCCTATTTGAAAAGCGAGTATAACACAACAACAATACAGCGCATACGATTCTGTGAAATAATTCATTCACAAATTTCATAGAATAGTAAAAGCAGTAATAAGTACAGAAAAAAAACCGAATAGTTCTCTTAGTATATGTACGCCAGCCATCGACATTAAGAGATACGAATTCGCGACCTGTAGGCTTAAAAAAAGATGAGAGAACTAAAAGCATCACAATGTGGCAGCAACGGAGGCAAGCCTCAACCAAGGAACAGGCTAATCCCGAACATTCATTCGATTGTAGATAGACAACATAGGAATCTAGACTTTCTTCTCCTTCTTTACTGACGTAGATACCACTTTCGAGGTTATAGCGGTATTAAAAACAGCGCGCCAGTCGTTTCTTCTTTTTGCAAGGTGGCGCCGATTTTAGAGTCAAAGCGAAGCCAGGTCCTCCTCCACCAGGTCTTTCCAACGGAGGAAAAGTCTTCCTCTGCTTCCCCCGGCGGATACTGCGTCAAACACTTTCAGAGCTGGAGTGTTTTCGTCCATTGGGACGACAGGACCTAGCCAGCATAGTCGCTGTCTTTTAATTCGCTGAATTATGTCAATGTCGTCGTTTATCTCATACTGCTTATCGCTCTATCGAATACGATATTCGCCGCTGCCAACGCGCAAAAGACCATAAATCTTCCGCAAAACCTTTCTCTCGAAATCTCGTACCGCCGACTCATCAGATGTTGTCATCGACCATGCCTCTACACGATATAGCAGGACGGAAATAATGGGTGACTTATAGAGTTTGGTTTTTGTTCGTCGAGAGAGGACTTTACTTCTCAATTGCCTACTCAGTCTGAAGTAGCACCTTTTGGCAAGAGTTATCCTGCGTCGGATTTCGAGGCTGACTTTGTTGGTACTGTTAATACTGGTTCCAAGATAGACGAAATTATCTACGACTTCGAAAGTATGACTGTCAACAGAGACTGTTTGTTTGATGACAGAGATATTTCGTCTTGCCCTTGTTCAGTACCAGACCCATTTGCTTTGCTTCTTTGTACAACCTGGAGAAAGCAGAACTAATGGCGCGGTTATTGAGACCAATGGTATCACTACGATATACGATATTAGTCGAACTATTTTCTTCAGGAGTAGACTGAAGAAGTTGCACCATAGGGACTCGCCTTGTCTAAAACCTCGTTTGGTATCGACACTTTGCTACTGACCCAAAAATCATAGTGAACTAAGTAGCTTTTCGAAGGAGAATAAAGTTCAGAAACCTTTGCTTACAGACCTTGTAAAAAAAATGAATTTGAATTTAGAAACATAAACAATTTTCAACCTTTTTAGGTGGCAATATAAAATGTGATTTTAAAAGAAAATTTCCTTGAACAAATTGGTAGAAACGCATTAACCATAAAAATTCCTTTCAGCTCAATACAGTTTCATAATAACTATCCGCATTCCAGTGTACCGTTAACTCTACTAACTTAATAACATGGCTAACGGCAGTCAAGTCTATCATGTTCATTAACGGTAAACAGATAGTAATAAAAATTTTATTACACGAAAACGACTTGCCGACATTAAGTAGGAGGCCCCCAGCAACAGGAGAGACAGAGAAAGAGATAGAGAAATTATTAGATTATAGCCATCAGCAGCCAAGTGCTGCAAATTAACGGCATATGAGTGCATTTTATGTCTGCGAAATGTTGCATGCAACGCATGCGAGCAAATGACCGTGAAAAAGTGGGCCAAATGAGCAGAAATGAAGCACACACATATACACTCATACATAGAAAACAAGTACATATTGTAATTAGTGATTCATTTGTCTGGCATAGACATTACACACGCATACCTAATTATGCCAAGTTTACCTGCCAATTATGAAATTTTCGACGAGCTTTTTCAACTTAATACTTTTCTAATGAGCAATTAACACACACACATGCAAACATGAAAAGAGAATTTCTTTATTTATACATGCATAGATACACAGGCCTCATTCATTAAATTTCGCCGTATTTCAAAGCAATTTCGAAACGCTATTCAGCAAGGATGTTGCAACATGCAACCGCGAAAAGCGCCGCCGCACGCAAGTACACAACACTACACGCACACATGCAGCCATTGGACCACTTCATTTAGATTTCTTGACTTCTTTATCACTTCAGCGGAAATCAAGAACACAATAGCACATAAACAAATCGGAGCAAAACGTTGAGGTTTGCGGTTTTTTCGGCTCAACGAAAATTTCGATACAAAGTTTTACTCCTACATTCACAGTTACATATACATATGTATGTTTACGAAAAATCTAACAAAATGCGCCAAGTAAACGTTAACAAAACTTTGATTGCGCGAATTTAGGTCACATCAACCAACAGCGTAGTACCAGCGGCGTCAGGGCCTTGACTAACACGTGCAATACCAGCGATGCATACGCAGACAGTGTCACCCAGTATCAATTGGGATCCAAAAACATTAAAACATTGAGATTTAGTTATCGAGTAGCTCTCGAATTGTCCAAAAGTTCCGAGTTCATTGGGTTTAGTGAAGTGTTTTTATAACATTCAGTTCTGAGTTTATATATCTTTCACTCTTTTCCATTATCAATGAGAATAATGTCTGAGGTTTTAGTCTTCCCAAGAACTCAACAATTGTCGCAACATGTTGTAGATTTATGAACTTTTGAAACATAATCGGGTACCTGTATGGAAAGCACCAACCTCGATAATTCAATGTCCCGTTATGATATTTCATTCCTTTTGAAAAATCCAGACAAACCACCTACAACCTAATACTGCGGTCACACAATTTTTACTCCTCTTTGAAACATAGCGTCTATACTTGGTTGCGTCAGCTTACATGATCGTGGGCAGTGGTCCTTGTGAAGTCCCAGTTGATTTTGACTTCGACAGTAAGAATGCCTTCATAGTGCTTGATAGAAGTTATAGTAGTTTTAGACCAGAATATTCTACGGATGATTAGTAGCTACTTATCTCTGAGTGTTGGGTTCGATACCAGAAATATTTCGCTATCGTAGGTAGTGTTAACTTCGTCCAGTACAAGCTGTATATTTTTGTAGATCACCAAGACCTTCACTCTTACCATAATCATCCGGTAGGAGCCGAACACTCTTTACGGTGGAACCTCATACCATATATGAGCTGCTCCGCAAGGAAGAAGAAAAATCCCCTCAGATCAACTGTGACGGAATATTAATGTTTCCTCCTCTCAACGTTCAGAAGCTGTCAATATCTTTTCTATATCCAATTTTGTTAAAAGAGGACAAGAGAGAGGTTGGGTGTTTTCACTTTGATTTATAAATGTCATGAACATGAGTGTAGTTTCTCTAATTCACAAACCAATAGAAAATTTTAAGCAATAACATGAAAAATATATAATCATACAATTGTTTGGAAATAACCTCTTTATTATTCTGGAATTATCCAAATATCGTATGTATTTCATCTTGAAATAGACCAATAAGCCACGCATATATCAGCTTTGGTTCTTTGCGATGCAAGATGGAGTTCGATTACTAGATCCTAAGTATGCCTGCGCTTGACACGAACAGAGTCTGTGGCCTCACTGTGGATACCTCGTCCAGTGTATGATACCCTTGCCAGTGCGGGACAAGTGCACAACAGATGCTCCCTGTTCTAGACATGGCACCGTGTTATTGACATTTTCTGCAGTCTTCTCGATCTGTCAGCTCCATTCTGCGAGCGTGTGTTGCGACCAGATAGTGACCATATTGAAATAAGAACTAAAAACAATTTCGGGTCGGTCTAGAAAATTGGAAATACTAACTATGGTATACTAAATCAGTATTCAATCGAACTGATAGACAAAAGAAATCTTAAACTTCTCAAAATCATTGACATACATGTACTGGAGTAGAGAACAATACGCAAAAATGCCTTATTTGACAGACAAAAATATCGAAGTTTTAAAGAAAATATTCTAAAATAATTGTTGCTCATTGGGTTGTGTCTGGCTAAATGTCTCGCCATTTCCTTTATTTAGCCGCAGCCGCAGATAGTTTCACGCCTTGCGGTTTATCTTCATTTTCGATGCATAATATTGAAAATATCTTTAAATTCATACATATTTGAAAGTATATGTATATGTACATGCAAATAAAAAATGCATATGAATAAGTGCATGCCAGCGTTTGAGGCAACTTCCGTGCAGCGCCTAATTTTCTATATGAAAGCACACAAAAGTCGGCGAACACGAACGCCTCGAAGGTGTTTGTTATTGTTCGCATGTACATATGTACATATATGTGCAGAGAGGTGTTTGCTTTTCTTCTGAAAAATCAACAGCAAACGAAATAAACACGCAAAGCATATGCCCTCCTGCCACTCTTGTCTGATTCCGTTCTACACTCTACTTGTAAATTAGCTGTAAGCGCTGGAGTGCGGAGTCAAGGAAAAATTGCCACTTTATTTACGCCAGCGCACGCCACGGTCCAGTTAGAGAATTTCTTTTGGCGTGAATTTTGTGCAATATTGTTTTTTCGTCGACTTTTTGTTGTTATTTGCCAGCACAGATTTCGTTCCAGTATACGATTCGGTGTGCTTTACTTTGATTCTATTATTGTTGTTTTTTTTTTTTGTTTTGTATTTTGTAAACTTCAATTGTAGCTAATGAATTTATGTTGCTCTTGCACAGCACTCAATAAACAGTTTTGGAAAGCATGGAAACAAATTGACCAGCACAACAACATAGCGCATGTAGTAAAGTAGTATAATGAAGTGACAGATTTTATGTGATTTTTTTTATGTGTTGGAGGTATATATGTAAGTATATAAATGGAGATAATTTAATAAATTTCTGAAACTCACTACTGGATTTTCTACAAACATTTTTAGCAAATATGTATTTTAGAACTGGCTTCAGCTCAAGATAAAATTGAAATTATGCATTCTATGGTGAAGCCAATAATAAATTTTACAAATGTTAAAGCCATCCAATTTTGTTTGTCCATATATTGTACTGTGTCGATACCAATAATCTTAGACAGCAATTATGATTGATTTTTTGAATGCCTGAAGTGACCTTCAAATTATTGTCAACCTCAAAATCCGCGTTGTTGACAGTCATAACTTCGAATTTCAGTCTCAAAATCCAACGCAGAATAACTCCTGCCAACAGGTGGTACTTCAGACTGAGCAGGCAATTAAGAAGTAAAATCCTCTCTCGACAAATAAAGACCAAACTTTATAAGTCACTCAATATTCCCCTCCTTCTATATGGATCGGCGGAATATTTATAGTATAGAGTATCGCATTGATGGACTGTACGAGATATACGACCACATCGACTTACATAGTTCAGTGAGTTAAAAGACAGTGGCCACGCTGGCTATGACATGCCATAAAAATGAATGAAAACACTCCAGCTCTATAAGTATACGACACAGTACCCGCCGGGGTAAGCAGAAGAAGAGGAAGACCTCTACTCCGTTGGAAAGACCAGGTGGGGAAGGGCCTGACTACGCTCGAAATCTAGAAACCGGAAGTCAGTCTCATGCGAGTGAAGCTCCGAAAGAAATTCAGCGATAATGATCACACCCTAATGTGAATATCAGCTTAACTACTTAACTGCTTTTGGTGGTCCGCAGAAATACGCCTTTGGGTTTAAATAACGCTTATATATTATTTAGACCACTAATGGTGCATTTGATTAGAGTTTATGTTTCGGCCTCTAGCGATAACTAACATTTTCGCTGACGTACTTTCAACTGATTGCAATGATCAGTTAATTATTAAGAGATTTGGTTACTATACTATATACTATACTCGTTGATATTATGTTTTCTTGTACAAACGGCTATTAACGGTGCATTTTTTTAGTTGAATCGGCAACTAAAAATATAACGTATAAGTTGTTGAAGAATATTCACATGTGCTCTGAGTTTAAAGAATTTTCCTATATTCTGAAATTTGTTATTGTTGCTATTGGATTTCAACATTATTTTCCTTCTGCTTTTGAAATGTGAAAAAATCTCTACATTTTCTATTTACTATAGAGATTTCTTACCAAATCAATCATTCATCATTTCATCGCTTTCGACATCACATTTTCTTGGCATAATACATATCAGACAATTTTCAAAAAGCTTCGAAATATGTCAAAATTTTCCAAAAATTTCAAATTTTGAACATTTTCTAAATTTATTTATTTCAGAATTTTTGTTTCAACATTTGGAAGAGTTTCAATTTTTTTACGATTTTTAAGTGTTTCAGAAACTTTCAAATTTTATTGCGATTTTTCAAAATACTCAAGTTTTTATATATTTTCAAAGTTTTTAAAAAGTTTGAAAATTTTTGAAAATCTTAAAATTTTTAGAGTTTATTTCTGTACTTTTACTAYACATCTTGATATGTACATACATACATATGCATATAATATTTTAAGTTACTTTGTCTTGTCTACTCACTTGCTGGAATACATATCAGACAATTTTTAAAAAGTTTTGAAATATTTCAAACTTTTTCGAAACATTTCAATTTTTTTAATATTTCCAAATTTTTTACCGGTTTAAAAAATTTTGAAAAGTTTCAGAAATTTTAACAATTTTTACAGTGTTAAAAGTACTCAAGTTTTTCTATATATATTTTTGAAAATTTTTAAGATTTCTCAAATTTATCGATATTATGCATGCTATTGTAAATTTCAAAAATATTTCGAAATACTATGTATATTTCAAAATTTTTCGAAAAGTTTTAAATTTTTTAAAATTTTACTAGTTTCAAAATTTTGCCAGAGTTTCAGAAATTATCAATTTTTTTACATTTTCAAAGTTTTTCAAAAGTTTGAAAATTTTTCGAAATTTTGTTTATACAATATGTACATACATATGTATCTATGTACATAAAAATTTAAAACGAATTCGAAATATTTTGAAATTTTCCGAAAAGTTTGAATATTTTAAAATTTTTTTACGACTTTTCAAAACTCTCATGTTTTTTTTTAAAGAGCTTGAAAATTATTCGAATATTTTAAATGTTACATATGTGTATGTACATACATTTTATGTTACTTTGTTTACATTTTAATTTAAATAAATAAAAACTTCCTTCCTCTAAACCATTTAGAACACCTAAAAACAAGCATTTACATACGTATGGAACTTCTTCAAAGCAAAATTTTGCAATGTAAATAAATGGTATTTTCAATTAAGCTCCCAAAACAGATTTTTACATATGTACATGTGTATTTGAGCACACATAAATATTTAATTCAGACATCAACGGTCTGTCAGCGAAACGTCTCCGTTCCACATTGCCACACAGCATGACATGCCGCCATGCCATTATGCCACAACCACGCCAGCTTGCCAACTGAAGCATGGAGCATTACTATACACATCTATGCATACATAGATTATTTATCTGGCATCTAATTGATTTGTAAATTCAATTGTCCAATTTCATCACCAAAATAATGCGCAAATGCTACGTTTGTACGTTGTGCCATGCGCTGGTTGATTATGTATGTAAATTATTCTTGCTTTGGGGGCATATGGTAAACGGTGCGCTATAGATATACATATGTACATACTCGTTCTCCGATGATGTCATACAGGTGTCATATGAAATGTAAATTAAAAATAATTATGGGTTTATTATACACTTCGGTGGTTTGTCAGCGGATTTATCGCGATTTGATCTCACTAAATACTTCCACATCTTTTTTTAATTATAAAAGTTGTTTCGATCACATATTTACTTCAAAGTTCTATCAATGAAACCATTTAGTGTTTAGTGGACAATGCGTCGGAAGGGTAAATTATGTTTACAAAGCAAAAAAAAAATTAGAAATAATATAAAAAATTAACGATTTAGTTTTCAAGAATGCTCCAGATACCAAAAACACTAGAGAATAAAATCCTTCAACCTCCAGCCTATAATATCACTCCTATAAATTACAAAGGAAGAGACAAGATAATAATGATATGCCGTGTATAAAGATGCTTTTACATCACAGTTTATTATTAAAACTTTATTTTTACTAATAAGAGGCCTATATACTTCTTTTCACTTCAAATTAATAAAAAATAATATAAATTCATTATTTTAAATATGATCAAAATGTATTTAAGGATCATCAGTAATTTCAAAAGGTTACTCATACGTCACGTATCACCGGTATGAATTTAATTGTTAGCAGGATTTACTGAATATTGATTTAGAGATTTAAACAAAAAATATCTAATTTATAAGTATTCTTTATTAACAAAAATATATAAAAAAAACCATTTGCTGATTTCCTTAAAACTGATAATTTGAGAACTCAAGCTTTCCTTTTCACAATTTAAATCAAAGCAAAATAAAATTAATTGGTAGGAGCATCTCTTCAGTATTTCAGATTTCAGTTGTAAAATTATATATTGAGCTGTTTTTAGCTTGCGAGCACTATAATTACAAGAGTTAGTGTGTAGAGAGCTGCTTGATGGAAGAGAAAGCTAGGCAAAGCGCTGAACTCAGTTTGAACACAAAATAATAATACAAAATTATAAATTTTTACATTTGTTTAAAAAAATTGTTGTTGGATTACATTTTCGTAATTACAATTCTCATCGTTATGTTTTCGGTTTCGTTATAACTTGTAACTTTATGAGACTATGTGAATGACTAATTATTACTATTGTTTTCGTTATAATTAATGAACCATAGTACTAACTTGAGCTGGTTTGCTGAAGTAAACGCAGCAGAAGTAGTGGGAAATTTATTTTCTATTTAAACGACTCAATTAGCTGAGATAATTTAGATTTATATTGACTCAATTAGCTGAGACAATTTAGATATAAATATAGTTATAATTGATATTATAATCTTTCCGACTTGACTTAAACAATTGTAATTTTTCAGCTCCCTAAAAAGCGTTTGATTTTCACTTGAATTGAATGTTTTGAGTCTGTAGAATAGAATTTTGATTGCGATTCCGCATAGCACAGAATATAGAGAAGAGTAGCTTAACTTTTTCAGTACTCAAAAGCTAATGGTTTTTTTATTACAGAATTACTACGATTTTCTTTAAATTTCAATTAACAAACATTCACTAAAAAGACAGTCTTTTTTCAAAACATTTTCTCTCATATAAAAAGCGAAATATTTTATGAGCCTTTTTATTGTTACAAACATACACTATTTACAAAGAAAATCTGAATTAAAATTTCTTTGTTTTCATTTAGTTGTAACCGAAGAAAAATTTTTCGTCTAAATCTTTAATGAGATCTACTCGAGAAAACTACTTCAAAAACACAGTTTCGAGAAAAACATGGGTAAAGACGGCGCACCAAGCCTAACTAGTCTCGAGCGCACAAGCTCTTAAGGCTGTATCTCTGAAACTATTCTCGGCTTAACTTGAAAATTTAGGACAATATTCTAGAGGTATTGTAGAATTTTATAAGACAATTAAAAAATTGACATTTTGAAACCTGTAACTGTCAAGTAACTACAACTTGTTATTCTCTATGGCGAGTGAGTTTATTAAGGAAAAAATCGTCTCAAATGAGAAAAAAAAAAAGCTTGAAACTCTTTTCACAAAAACCCCTAAGCATCTGACCTATATATTTTCCAAAAACTAATTTATTTTAGTGCTTAATGAAATGCAGTGCATCAGAAATTGATGCTGCGAGTAAACGCCGTTTTTTTTAATTTAATTTTTTATAAAGGAATTCTACCATTAACAACATTCAACTTGACTAACACAGAAAGTCAGAGTCTAACTATAATTACAAAGTATTTTCGCATTACAACTTTTCACGTAATTTTACTTTTACGAGCACATAAAGAGTAAAACTGAAATTAATTTTTTTATTTCAAATGTTACAACAACATTGCACAACAAGTAATTATGACGTAATTCTTCATTAAACAAAAAGTAAAACGATACTTGTGTGAGACTGCAGCCGATGCAACGAAAGTGTAAATAAACGCCGGGAAGAAAATTGCCCCATTTTTCGTAAAACAAAACAAAATATATAAAAAATAAAAGAAAAACAATAACAACATGTGTAAGAGTATTTATTACAGTGTTTCAATTTCTGCCAGGGTGGCAAGGGTGGGCGCACTGTATGAAGTTTTAGTATCGCTTTCAACACTTCATATATTTTTTTTATGTGCAAACATAATATATGTATAAGTACATATGTATATGTGTGTATGTATTTTGGTATACAATGCGTTCGGCGACAACACAATCTAAGTCATTTGGTTATTTTTAAATCGAAAAAGAAAAATTCTGGCAAAATGAAAAATGCGTCTACGAATGTGTGAAGTCTGGCAAAGTTTTTTCAACAGATTTCCAGCTCCAATTTCAATTGCACTCACACACGCACATGCACCCATGCGTTAAAGCCTGCAAGTGAATTGGAAAATATTTTTTTTATAAATTTTTACACACATACATACATATTTATATGTGGTATGTAGACTTATGCACACACAAACTCATCATTTTTGTGCTTTTAATATTTATTTGTACTTTATTGTTAACTTTTTTTGAGTGTTTGATCACTCTATTCGGAGTTGTAAACAATATTAAACAAGTAAATACACAAGCGTTTACATCTATGYATACATACATGCATCTATACATACATACCTACATATAAATGCACATAAGTAAACAAACAATAATTTTTCTCATTTCTATTTGGAAGTAAATACCTTGAATTACAGGTGTATAACGCGTACTACAAGTATTTAGATACATATATGTACATATATACAATACATGTAGGTATTTAACTTTATGGTTCTCAATTTTTCATTGCTTGTTGCTGTTTGAAGTTGATGGGTGCCCGAACAATTAATCAATTTAAGCGGAGACACAAGTTCGCGGCTCACAAATGGAACGCTTGCAGTAGCCAATATCAGACATATGCAGACAATAACATACACCGTTGGTCAGATATCTATATATATGTACACAACTTACTTGTGTATATGTGCACGGGTACACATGTATACTTGTGTTGACCACTCAAAGTGTTGGCATTGAAAACGTGGAAAAATAGCGGGTGTTGTTTATGTTACATTAATCGCCTGCCGTTGATCAGCATAGAAGCGAACCACAGCTCCACTTTTTGACTTTTTTGTACAAAAACTTGTACTTATTTATTATTTCAGTTAATCGTCTTACATCTTGATGGGTTGATATTATATATTTTCTGCTGCGAAAGCGAATTGGGAATTTAAGAGCCTCATGAATTTCAGCTTACAAGTGGAAAATATGAATGTATGTACATATGCATATCAATTAGCTGGATATATTTTGCCCTGTTTTGTTACTAAAGAGATTTATGGCTGTGAAATTTGTGCATAAGCGGTAGTATAAACAGAATTTTTGATTTTAAATATATAAGTTTCAATATACTAATGACACCACTTTAATGAACTACACTGAAAAGAGAAATTACTGCCTAGTGATCAGACCTAAACTATAGTTTCGAAGAGTATTACGTTGTCTTGGACAATAATCTGTGCCAAATTTCGCGAAATCTATCTTTTTCTTTGCAAATAAAAAATAGTTTCAGACAAGGGCTTAACTTTGAGCCGACAGTTTGTATGGCAGCTTTTGCTATAGAGGTGCGATATCGGCTCTTCTGACAAATAAGTAGCTTCTTTAGAGCAAAAAGACATCGGCAAAATTTCATATTAATGCCTCAAAAACTGACATAGCCTTGGGAACTTGTGCGCTCGAGGCTAGCCAGGCTAAGTGCGCCGTGTTTAAACGCGTTTTTCTTGAAACTGTGATTTTGAATTCTGTTGGCAATATTTATCGAGAACTACTCAATCGATCTTCACGAAATTTTACAAAGGTCTAAGATACAATTTCTAAAGATTTAAACGCAGGATTACAACTATTTGAAAAAAAAGTCGCGAAATTTCAACTGAAGTTTAAATTTTATTTTGTAAAAATGTCTGCCAAAAATCCAATTTTCATTTTTTTCCTAAAAATAAAAAATTCTAAAAAAGTATTTCATTTTTTAAATGAAAATTTTTTTAAAAAAGACTGTTCTTTACACGGGGAAACCCATGTAATCTCTTAAAAAAGGAGATATTTTAGCATGAAATTTTTTTATTAAAAATTAATTCTATATAAGGGGAAAAAAATATTTTAGGTAAACACAGGGCATGTGTTTAGCGCATAATTATAGAAAATGTGTACAAGATAAAATATATATATAACATAAATTTTGAGGTTAAAAGTAAACAATTTTATATAAAAGTTATAGATCTGTACATTTGCTACATTATTGCTAATTAATATATTTCTGTGGGGCTTGTAGTTTTTCCGGAAATCGACATAAGCAGATTTTAACCCATAAAAACTGAACCACGCTCCTCTTCTTCCTGTTTCCGACCAAAAATCAGCCGATCGTTCTCATCATATTATGACTTTCCTTTCTTATTTCACATTTTCAAATTTTTCTGCAACTATCTATTAATTTTTTCTCTTCATTGAGATCTCTATTTTCTAAAACATAACAGTATATTGGTAAGTGTTTCTTTTAGAAAATGCAATAAGCGGCCCAATCAAACTAAAGAAAACGAAAAATTGTAGTTGAACCATTTCAAATTTATATAATATAAGACTATTATTTTATTTCGAAATTTTCAAAATTAAAATAAATTTATATCAACTCAAAAATTAATTATTAATTATCCTCTAATATTTTTATCTTTTGTAATTTTTTTTTGTTTGTAAAAAAAATTCATACATATAATTTATAATTTAATTTCGAGTTGAAATTAATTTATTTGAAATAATTTTTTGCAAATTAATTAAATATTCAAATATATATTTTTTTTTTATAATTTTTTAACTAATATGTATTGCTTGCAATTTACTACATCTTATTACACACATATACATATATATGTACATATGCAGCATAAAATTTTCAGCTTCCGCTATCACACATAACCACTATATAACCATTTGATAACCAAAACTCTAATTTTATTTCAATGTGAGATGTTTCTATAATATCCTTTTTTCTTGCGTTAGTTTGCATATTAAATAACTCCAAAAATCTGAAATTTTAACAAAGAAGTTGTGAAAAAATAACCGTGCTTTTGTTATTTTCAATCAATTATTATTATATTAGTTGAATCAACAACAGTAAATAGCTTCCAATAGCGTTTTAAGCATATTCCGCAATTTGCAGACTTTCTTCGACCAGTGCTGCACTCATTACTTACGCACCACTATTGGTCCACTAAAATGTTTCATTATAATAAATTTAAGCTGCTTTTGTAGTCAACGTAGCTAAACGTCCACTGAAATTTTGAAGATTTTACTTAAAGCTCTTCATTTATAGATTTTCGTTTCAATATAACATATTTTATGCTACACATCCCATTGAAATTGAAAAAAATATTATTACGAAAGTGTTCTATATTCACTTCTATCTATTGCAAAAGCATTTAATATTTATACAATACTTTTGCACACATTTCTCTTCACACATCCGTTCGAATTTCCCATAAATTTGGCAATGTGCTGAAATATGTTTCCAGCTTTTTTCGTTTTCGTTTCTGCCAAATTCCAGCAATTCGTTGCATAATATCCATCGCTATGTACTACATAAGTACACAATCATTACGCATGAATATTTGAAATAAATTCAATTCTTGCTCACACAAATATTTTTAGCTTAATTGCAAACATATGGAGCAAAAAATTTATGTACGTAAAAGCTCGCTTGTTGAATCATTTTCTGATTTTCCCCAATTCCATGTGATTTTACATGTTGCCAGTTGCCACATGTGTATATTTGAGTAACTTCAAGAACTTGAAAATGTATACATATTTTAGCACCTATCGATGTAATTGTTATTTTTGGAAAATTTTTGAATTACTTTAGTTTTTTGAAGATTTTTTATTTTTTTTTTATACAGATAAGAATTTCGAAATTTTTTTTTTCGCATTGCGTTGAGAATTTTTTTTTTTAATATTATTTTA